>NW_026042688.1:0-120627 GCF_023856365.1 Brienomyrus brachyistius
GAATAGAAATCCGTCTTTTTCATTGACCCATGTAGTGTCTGAAAATGGAGCTGACATTATGGTAAGTTTGTTCAAATGTAGAAGTGTTCTAAAATAATATGTTGAAAATTCTGTTTCATTTCGTTTTCTGGCCGAGTTATTTCATTAAGAATGCTGAAACTCATTTTCGGGTCATTAAAAAGAAGAACCCTGTATCCAATTAGGAGTACTTGCCTGTTTGTGAAGCTGAATTATACAGAGATATGCTTCATTTTCTGTATATCTACTTATAGGACGTTCGTCGGACGTTTTTCTTTAAAAAAAAAAGAAAACTAATAAAATGACATGAAGTTATTCTTGCTTCTGCAATGAATCCTCCAGATAGTGGAGACGGCAGCGAAATTGCATCCAACATGTTACACACAACAATACAATTTGTAATATATATTTAACTGTCAGTAAGTTTAATGATATTGTCCTGCCAGAGTTTAAACACAGTGAGCACACCTGTGTAGCAGGCATCTCCTGTCCTGCTGTCCTTCACATCCTCCCTGCATTGGTTTAATGGTTGGGCCAACGCTGTGGATACCATGATTATTGTTAGCCTGTATAGTGCTGATTGCCAGCAGGCCGTCGTGTCACAATGCACAAAGTATGGTATTCTCTCCATCCATCCATTTTCCAAACTGCTTATCCTACTGGGTCGCGGGGGGTCCCCGGAGCTTATGCCAGAATGGCACGAGGCAGGGAACAACCCAGGATGGGGGGCCAGCCCATCGCAGGGCACACTCACTCCATTCACTCACACATGCACTCCTACGGGCAATTTAGCAAGTCCAATTAGCCTCAGCATGTTTTTGGACTGTGAGGGGAAACCGGAGTACCTGGAGGAAACCCCATGACGACATGGGAAGAACATGCAAACTCCACACACATGTAACCCAGGCGGAAACTCGAACCCGGGACCCAGAGGTGTGAGGCAACAATGCTAACCACTGCACCACAATGCCGCCCCAAGTTTGGTATTATTTGTTTTAAATAAATAAATATAAAAGACATGCAATTGCAAGACACTGTCTCCATAAACTTTATTATATTATCAGAACTTCATTAGCAGCCGTTATTGATCCAGGATTTTTTTCATTCAGGGTCTAGTGAACGTTGATCAAATCATTTTTTGATGTTTTTACAGGAGATTCTTCTGCTTTTTTCTGTTCATCTGCTCGATAAACGTGTTATCTAACTGCTTAGGATGATGCTGCTAACGTAGCCTGTTTGCTGTTATAAGATCTTGTTATATTATAAGATTCCCTACGTAAAGTCGCCGACTTGAAACTAAGGAGATCATGTTTAATTCTGAAGCTTGACTTTTAAAAAAATTACATCGCAAAACGAATCAGAACCTCTGTCAAAAACAAAAATCACAATTAACCTTTCTGCTTCACAAACCAAAAAACAACACGGGCCAAGAAAAATAGTTCGTGAGAGTTTATTTAATTGCAGTACGTTACAGGTCAGTACATTTTGCCACAGTCACATCCTGCTCATTCCCATCAGTGCGGTAAGGTGGCCAAGACAGGTCAACGAAGAGTTTTCTTGTCCGAGTTGCCCTGTGACGCAATTTCAACATGGCGGCTTACACAGTAATTCTATTTTATAAATCTTTAAAAATGTTTATTTTGTTAAAGTGTTGGCGCACTCGCAAAGTCCTCCCCCTTCTTAATGGAGGCCTTCAGCTCGTCCAGTGCTTCCGCCACCAGCTTGGTCTCCAAGGCGGAGAGCTTGCCAAGGCTAGGTTTCTTTCCACTCCGTGTCTGCCGAGGAGGAGAGGGGTGGAGAAATATGTGCATTCGCCTTCCTCTGACCTGACGAATGCACATTCGATGACCCCTTCTTTGCCATTCATGGCATCCAGCAGAGACACGGCGAACCTAGCCCCTGCATACGCCATGGAGAGGGTGGCAGAGCCTGCCCCAGCCTTCGCCTTCACCACCTCAGTGCCTGCGTCTTGGATACGCCTCGTGAGGTTAGTGAGAGTATCCACACTGAACTCCACTTTGGGAGTGCACCGAGATAAGACCGGAATTATGGTCTTGCCCGCATGGCCACCAACTACAGGGACGTTGACATGAGCAGGATTCAGTCCCGTGAGTTCGGCCACGAAGGTGTTAGCCCTGACGATGTCTAGCGTCGTCACACCAAAGACCCGCTTAGGGTTGTAAACTCCATGCTTCCTAAGAATCTCTGAAGCTATGGGAACAGTGGAGTTTACCGGGTTGGTGATTAGACAAATCATAGCTTCAGGGCAGTTGCGGGCACAGGCATCAGCCAGGGTGGCCACGATGGAGGCGTTGGTTCCGAAGAGGTCATCCCGTGTCATCCCGGGCTTCCTGGGCACTCCAGCAGGAATGACGACAACTTCACTCCCCTTCAGAGCTTGCGGGAGTTGTTCAGGGCCGACGTAGCCAGTGACCTGGGCCCTGGTCTCAATGTGACTGAGGTCTGCAGCCACTCCGAGGGTGTGGACAACGTCATAAAGCGAGAGCTGGCTGACCAGTGGACTCTTCTTAAGCAGCAGTGACAGGGGCTGGCCGATGCCCCCAGATGCACCCAACACTGTCACCTTTGTATTGCTCTGGGAAGAGCTGCAGAAGCTGCGAGCAATACTCACAGCTGATCTGGCTATCCGAGAGAACATTATCACTACTGCTTTGCTGGTACGCTGAAAATGAAATGAGAATTCTGCAGACTCTCCCTTATCACCCACCCTAGGTTCTAGAACTAATATACACGTGAGCAACTACGTAAAACGCTAGCTAGGCACGCAACATCTCATTGGACACGGACTGGAACAGAATGGAAGAACGTCACTTTGTGGACGAAATGCATTTCGGGAGTGAAAGAAATGCATTTTGTGTACGTGACTTTTCTGAACATATAGGCTATTTCCATAGGGTAGCCACAAATTGCTACAGTAAACACTAGTTCGCTGCTTAAGACTAATGTATCATGCAGTTTTAATAACAATTAATTAAATAATTAATAATCAAAGACCAAATTAATATCCGTCGCTTTGCTCATATTATAAATAACCTGATATTGCCCCCTGTATATTGGGCCGAATTTTCTTCCCAGTCCATTACTTTCCACCGTAAAAAATAGCCAACAGATAATGTGAGCGCCTACAAAGGTTACAGCAGATTCTTTTGCTTTCTTCTCTTCATCTGCTCAATAAACGTGTTATTTGACTGCTTAGGACACAGCAAGAGGGTTGAAATTTGCGATTTCAGAGATGAAGACCGGGGAAATCCAAACAAAATCGTACTGGCAAAATTGTTCAGAATCGCCGGAATTGCGCGGCGTGGCGGTAGGTGGCACTCGATTGTTTTACGGGCGGTAAGCGAAAACCGACTCGCTGGTGCTAGCCGAGCTTCAGCAGCTAGTCCTGGGCGGAATCCCACAGCGCCTCGTGGTGCGCCTAACCCGTCCGGCTCCTGACGCCGGCTTTGTCACTAGAGATTAGGACCAGCGGTGTGCAATGGATCTTAACATAAAAACTATGTGTAAGTGTAACCAGTGTGGTTTGGTTTTTATATTTTAAACTTATAAAATTTTATACTGGATGTTTGTGTGTATTTCCCTTAAAGAAAGTACCAACTGCTGATGCCTTCTTCCGGGCACCTCAGTTTGCCCCGTGGACAGCGAGACGGTAAGTAGTGTTTCGGCGGTCGCGTACAAGGAGTGTATTTTCAGTTATACTGTATAAAGGTTTGTAGCTTTGCTTTTGATTACGTTTGTGAATAATTATTCGTGTGTCGTTTAATGTCGTTTTTGTTAAAATGCATTATTTTGATGGATAGGTGAGCGGGCTTTTTATGTTCTCTGTTAGGAAGAAGACTGTGTGTAACCCCTATGTTCACGTGTTTTAATAATTGTTCTACCCAGATCGGTGGACAATAAGCAAACACCACAAAACACGGCGCGATGCGAACACAGCGCAGATCCTGTACCAAGTAGCGTGTGTACAACAAGCGGAAAGCCGGAGCGCGCCAACACATAGAGTGCTCGAGTGCACGACAACTTTTATTTTAATGGATGTCAGTGCCATTGCTAAGGGAGAATCTGCACAATTTCCATTCTGTTTTTTTTTTTTTGTTGTTGTTTTGTGCTCCACACAAACACGAACGAGTGTTATTTTTCAATTTCGTGTGGCTTGCCGTAATCGTATAGTGGTTAGTACTTTGCGTTGTGGCCGCAACACCTCGGTTCGAATCCGAGTCACGGCAGATGATGTCTTATAAGCTATTACTTTTCACACCACATGTTTCAAGTTACGTTTTTAAATCTCTCTTTTTTTTTTTTTTTTTTTTTATCAATTTAGCTGTTTATTTACTTGAAACCGTAGTATTCAAAGTCGGATATTAATCTTTCAGTAATTCCACGGATAGGACAGAGATTTGAGAAAACTCATTGGTCATTTCTTAGTAACAATGTCAACTATTGGTCCGCATACGGTCGAATAGAAATCCGTCTTTTTCATTGACCCATGTAGTGTCTGAAAATGGAGCTGACATTATGGTAAGTTTGTTCAAATGTAGAAGTGTTCTAAAATAATATGTTGAAAATTCTGTTTCATTTCGTTTTCTGGCCGAGTTATTTCATTAAGAATGCTGAAACTCATTTTCGGGTCATTAAAAAGAAGAACCCTGTATCCAATTAGGAGTACTTGCCTGTTTGTGAAGCTGAATTATACAGAGATATGCTTCATTTTCTGTATATCTACTTATAGGACGTTCGTCGGACGTTTTTCTTTTAAAAAAAAAGAAAACTAATAAAATGACATGAAGTTATTCTTGCTTCTGCAATGAATCCTCCAGATAGTGGAGACGGCAGCGAAATTGCATCCAACATGTTACACACAACAATACAATTTGTAATATATATTTAACTGTCAGTAAGTTTAATGATATTGTCCTGCCAGAGTTTAAACACAGTGAGCACACCTGTGTAGCAGGCATCTCCTGTCCTGCTGTCCTTCACATCCTCCCTGCATTGGTTTAATGGTTGGGCCAACGCTGTGGATACCATGATTATTGTTAGCCTGTATAGTGCTGATTGCCAGCAGGCCGTCGTGTCACAATGCACAAAGTATGGTATTCTCTCCATCCATCCATTTTCCAAACTGCTTATCCTACTGGGTCGCGGGGGGTCCCGGAGCTTATGCCAGAATGGCACGAGGCAGGGAACAACCCAGGATGGGGGGCCAGCCCATCGCAGGGCACACTCACTCCATTCACTCACACATGCACTCCTACGGGCAATTTAGCAAGTCCAATTAGCCTCAGCATGTTTTTGGACTGTGAGGGGAAACCGGAGTACCTGGAGGAAACCCCATGACGACATGGGAAGAACATGCAAACTCCACACACATGTAACCCAGGCGGAAACTCGAACCCGGGACCCAGAGGTGTGAGGCAACAATGCTAACCACTGCACCACAATGCCGCCCCAAGTTTGGTATTATTTGTTTTAAATAAATAAATATAAAAGACATGCAATTGCAAGACACTGTCTCCATAAACTTTATTATATTATCAGAACTTCATTAGCAGCCGTTATTGATCCAGGATTTTTTTCATTCAGGGTCTAGTGAACGTTGATCAAATCATTTTTTGATGTTTTTACAGGAGATTCTTCTGCTTTTTTCTGTTCATCTGCTCGATAAACGTGTTATCTAACTGCTTAGGATGATGCTGCTAACGTAGCCTGTTTGCTGTTATAAGATCTTGTTATATTATAAGATTCCCTACGTAAAGTCGCCGACTTGAAACTAAGGAGATCATGTTTAATTCTGAAGCTTGACTTTTAAAAAAATTACATCGCAAAACGAATCAGAACCTCTGTCAAAAACAAAAATCACAATTAACCTTTCTGCTTCACAAACCAAAAAACAACACGGGCCAAGAAAAATAGTTCGTGAGAGTTTATTTAATTGCAGTACGTTACAGGTCAGTACATTTTGCCACAGTCACATCCTGCTCATTCCCATCAGTGCGGTAAGGTGGCCAAGACAGGTCAACGAAGAGTTTTCTTGTCCGAGTTGCCCCTGTGACGCAATTTCAACATGGCGGCTTACACAGTAATTCTATTTTATAAATCTTTAAAAATGTTTATTTTGTTAAAGTGTTGGCGCACTCGCAAAGTCCTCCCCCTTCTTAATGGAGGCCTTCAGCTCGTCCAGTGCTTCCGCCACCAGCTTGGTCTCCAAGGCGGAGAGCTTGCCAAGGCCTAGGTTTCTTTCCACTCCGTGTCTGCCGAGGAGGAGAGGGGTGGAGAAATATGTGCATTCGCCTTCCTCTGACCTGACGAATGCACATTCGATGACCCCTTCTTTGCCATTCATGGCATCCAGCAGAGACACGGCGAACCTAGCCCCTGCATACGCCATGGAGAGGGTGGCAGAGCCTGCCCCAGCCTTCGCCTTCACCACCTCAGTGCCTGCGTCTTGGATACGCCTCGTGAGGTTAGTGAGAGTATCCACACTGAACTCCACTTTGGGAGTGCACCGAGATAAGACCGGAATTATGGTCTTGCCCGCATGGCCACCAACTACAGGGACGTTGACATGAGCAGGATTCAGTCCCGTGAGTTCGGCCACGAAGGTGTTAGCCCTGACGATGTCTAGCGTCGTCACACCAAAGACCCGCTTAGGGTTGTAAACTCCATGCTTCCTAAGAATCTCTGAAGCTATGGGAACAGTGGAGTTTACCGGGTTGGTGATTAGACAAATCATAGCTTCAGGGCAGTTGCGGGCACAGGCATCAGCCAGGGTGGCCACGATGGAGGCGTTGGTTCCGAAGAGGTCATCCCGTGTCATCCCGGGCTTCCTGGGCACTCCAGCAGGAATGACGACAACTTCACTCCCCTTCAGAGCTTGCGGGAGTTGTTCAGGGCCGACGTAGCCAGTGACCTGGGCCCTGGTCTCAATGTGACTGAGGTCTGCAGCCACTCCGAGGGTGTGGACAACGTCATAAAGCGAGAGCTGGCTGACCAGTGGACTCTTCTTAAGCAGCAGTGACAGGGGCTGGCCGATGCCCCCAGATGCACCCAACACTGTCACCTTTGTATTGCTCTGGGAAGAGCTGCAGAAGCTGCGAGCAATACTCACAGCTGATCTGGCTATCCGAGAGAACATTATCACTACTGCTTTGCTGGTACGCTGAAAATGAAATGAGAATTCTGCAGACTCTCCCTTATCACCCACCCTAGGTTCTAGAACTAATATACACGTGAGCAACTACGTAAAACGCTAGCTAGGCACGCAACATCTCATTGGACACGGACTGGAACAGAATGGAAGAACGTCACTTTGTGGACGAAATGCATTTCGGGAGTGAAAGAAATGCATTTTGTGTACGTGACTTTTCTGAACATATAGGCTATTTCCATAGGGTAGCCACAAATGCTACAGTAAACACTAGTTCGCTGCTTAAGACTAATGTATCATGCAGTTTTAATAACAATTAATTAAATAATTAATAATCAAAGACCAAATTAATATCCGTCGCTTTGCTCATATTATAAATAACCTGATATTGCCCCCTGTATATTGGGCCGAATTTTCTTCCCAGTCCATTACTTTCCACCGTAAAAAATAGCCAACAGATAATGTGAGCGCCTACAAAGGTTACAGCAGATTCTTTTGCTTTCTTCTCTTCATCTGCTCAATAAACGTGTTATTTGACTGCTTAGGACACAGCAAGAGGGTTGAAATTTGCGATTTCAGAGATGAAGACGGGGAAATCCAAACAAAATCGTACTGGCAAAATTGTTCAGAATCGCCGGAATTGCGCGGCGTGGCGGTAGGTGGCACTCGATTGTTTTACGGGCGGTAAGCGAAAACCGACTCGCTGGTGCTAGCCGAGCTTCAGCAGCTAGTCCTGGGCGGAATCCCACAGCGCCTCGTGGTGCGCCTAACCCGTCCGGCTCCTGACGCCGGCTTTGTCACTAGAGATTAGGACCAGCGGTGTGCAATGGATCTTAACATAAAAACTATGTGTAAGTGTAACCAGTGTGGTTTGGTTTTTATATTTTAAACTTATAAAATTTTATACTGGATGTTTGTGTGTATTTCCCTTAAAGAAAGTACCAACTGCTGATGCCTTCTTCCGGGCACCTCAGTTTGCCCCGTGGACAGCGAGACGGTAAGTAGTGTTTCGGCGGTCGCGTACAAGGAGTGTATTTTCAGTTATACTGTATAAAGGTTTGTAGCTTTGCTTTTGATTACGTTTGTGAATAATTATTCGTGTGTCGTTTAATGTCGTTTTTGTTAAAATGCATTATTTTGATGGATAGGTGAGCGGGCTTTTTATGTTCTCTGTTAGGAAGAAGACTGTGTGTAACCCCTATGTTCACGTGTTTTAATAATTGTTCTACCCAGATCGGTGGACAATAAGCAAACACCACAAAACACGGCGCGATGCGAACACAGCGCAGATCCTGTACCAAGTAGCGTGTGTACAACAAGCGGAAAGCCGGAGCGCGCCAACACATAGAGTGCTCGAGTGCACGACAACTTTTATTTTAATGGATGTCAGTGCCATTGCTAAGGGAGAATCTGCACAATTTCCATTCTGTTTTTTTTTTTTTGTTGTTGTTTTGTGCTCCACACAAACACGAACGAGTGTTATTTTTCAATTTCGTGTGGCTTGCCGTAATCGTATAGTGGTTAGTACTTTGCGTTGTGGCCGCAACACCTCGGTTCGAATCCGAGTCACGGCAGATGATGTCTTATAAGCTATTACTTTTCACACCACATGTTTCAAGTTACGTTTTTAAATCTCTCTTTTTTTTTTTTTTTTTTTTATCAATTTAGCTGTTTATTTACTTGAAACCGTAGTATTCAAAGTCGGATATTAATCTTTCAGTAATTCCCACGGATAGGACAGAGATTTGAGAAAACTCATTGGTCATTTCTTAGTAACAATGTCAACTATTGGTCCGCATACGGTCGAATAGAAATCCGTCTTTTTCATTGACCCATGTAGTGTCTGAAAATGGAGCTGACATTATGGTAAGTTTGTTCAAATGTAGAAGTGTTCTAAAATAATATGTTGAAAATTCTGTTTCATTTCGTTTTCTGGCCGAGTTATTTCATTAAGAATGCTGAAACTCATTTTCGGGTCATTAAAAAGAAGAACCCTGTATCCAATTAGGAGTACTTGCCTGTTTGTGAAGCTGAATTATACAGAGATATGCTTCATTTTCTGTATATCTACTTATAGGACGTTCGTCGGACGTTTTTCTTTAAAAAAAAAAGAAAACTAATAAAATGACATGAAGTTATTCTTGCTTCTGCAATGAATCCTCCAGATAGTGGAGACGGCAGCGAAATTGCATCCAACATGTTACACACAACAATACAATTTGTAATATATATTTAACTGTCAGTAAGTTTAATGATATTGTCCTGCCAGAGTTTAAACACAGTGAGCACACCTGTGTAGCAGGCATCTCCTGTCCTGCTGTCCTTCACATCCTCCCTGCATTGGTTTAATGGTTGGGCCAACGCTGTGGATACCATGATTATTGTTAGCCTGTATAGTGCTGATTGCCAGCAGGCCGTCGTGTCACAATGCACAAAGTATGGTATTCTCTCCATCCATCCATTTTCCAAACTGCTTATCCTACTGGGTCGCGGGGGGTCCCCGGAGCTTATGCCAGAATGGCACGAGGCAGGGAACAACCCAGGATGGGGGGCCAGCCCATCGCAGGGCACACTCACTCCATTCACTCACACATGCACTCCTACGGGCAATTTAGCAAGTCCAATTAGCCTCAGCATGTTTTTGGACTGTGAGGGGAAACCGGAGTACCTGGAGGAAACCCCATGACGACATGGGAAGAACATGCAAACTCCACACACATGTAACCCAGGCGGAAACTCGAACCCGGGACCCAGAGGTGTGAGGCAACAATGCTAACCACTGCACCACAATGCCGCCCCAAGTTTGGTATTATTTGTTTTAAATAAATAAATATAAAAGACATGCAATTGCAAGACACTGTCTCCATAAACTTTATTATATTATCAGAACTTCATTAGCAGCCGTTATTGATCCAGGATTTTTTTCATTCAGGGTCTAGTGAACGTTGATCAAATCATTTTTTGATGTTTTTACAGGAGATTCTTCTGCTTTTTTCTGTTCATCTGCTCGATAAACGTGTTATCTAACTGCTTAGGATGATGCTGCTAACGTAGCCTGTTTGCTGTTATAAGATCTTGTTATATTATAAGATTCCCTACGTAAAGTCGCCGACTTGAAACTAAGGAGATCATGTTTAATTCTGAAGCTTGACTTTTAAAAAAATTACATCGCAAAACGAATCAGAACCTCTGTCAAAAACAAAAATCACAATTAACCTTTCTGCTTCACAAACCAAAAAACAACACGGGCCAAGAAAAATAGTTCGTGAGAGTTTATTTAATTGCAGTACGTTACAGGTCAGTACATTTTGCCACAGTCACATCCTGCTCATTCCCATCAGTGCGGTAAGGTGGCCAAGACAGGTCAACGAAGAGTTTTCTTGTCCGAGTTGCCCCTGTGACGCAATTTCAACATGGCGGCTTACACAGTAATTCTATTTTATAAATCTTTAAAAATGTTTATTTTGTTAAAGTGTTGGCGCACTCGCAAAGTCCTCCCCCTTCTTAATGGAGGCCTTCAGCTCGTCCAGTGCTTCCGCCACCAGCTTGGTCTCCAAGGCGGAGAGCTTGCCAAGGCCTAGGTTTCTTTCCACTCCGTGTCTGCCGAGGAGGAGAGGGGTGGAGAAATATGTGCATTCGCCTTCCTCTGACCTGACGAATGCACATTCGATGACCCCTTCTTTGCCATTCATGGCATCCAGCAGAGACACGGCGAACCTAGCCCCTGCATACGCCATGGAGAGGGTGGCAGAGCCTGCCCCAGCCTTCGCCTTCACCACCTCAGTGCCTGCGTCTTGGATACGCCTCGTGAGGTTAGTGAGAGTATCCACACTGAACTCCACTTTGGGAGTGCACCGAGATAAGACCGGAATTATGGTCTTGCCCGCATGGCCACCAACTACAGGGACGTTGACATGAGCAGGATTCAGTCCCGTGAGTTCGGCCACGAAGGTGTTAGCCCTGACGATGTCTAGCGTCGTCACACCAAAGACCCGCTTAGGGTTGTAAACTCCATGCTTCCTAAGAATCTCTGAAGCTATGGGAACAGTGGAGTTTACCGGGTTGGTGATTAGACAAATCATAGCTTCAGGGCAGTTGCGGGCACAGGCATCAGCCAGGGTGGCCACGATGGAGGCGTTGGTTCCGAAGAGGTCATCCCGTGTCATCCCGGGCTTCCTGGGCACTCCAGCAGGAATGACGACAACTTCACTCCCCTTCAGAGCTTGCGGGAGTTGTTCAGGGCCGACGTAGCCAGTGACCTGGGCCCTGGTCTCAATGTGACTGAGGTCTGCAGCCACTCCGAGGGTGTGGACAACGTCATAAAGCGAGAGCTGGCTGACCAGTGGACTCTTCTTAAGCAGCAGTGACAGGGGCTGGCCGATGCCCCCAGATGCACCCAACACTGTCACCTTTGTATTGCTCTGGGAAGAGCTGCAGAAGCTGCGAGCAATACTCACAGCTGATCTGGCTATCCGAGAGAACATTATCACTACTGCTTTGCTGGTACGCTGAAAATGAAATGAGAATTCTGCAGACTCTCCCTTATCACCCACCCTAGGTTCTAGAACTAATATACACGTGAGCAACTACGTAAAACGCTAGCTAGGCACGCAACATCTCATTGGACACGGACTGGAACAGAATGGAAGAACGTCACTTTGTGGACGAAATGCATTTCGGGAGTGAAAGAAATGCATTTTGTGTACGTGACTTTTCTGAACATATAGGCTATTTCCATAGGGTAGCCACAAATGCTACAGTAAACACTAGTTCGCTGCTTAAGACTAATGTATCATGCAGTTTTAATAACAATTAATTAAATAATTAATAATCAAAGACCAAATTAATATCCGTCGCTTTGCTCATATTATAAATAACCTGATATTGCCCCCTGTATATTGGGCCGAATTTTCTTCCCAGTCCATTACTTTCCACCGTAAAAAATAGCCAACAGATAATGTGAGCGCCTACAAAGGTTACAGCAGATTCTTTTGCTTTCTTCTCTTCATCTGCTCAATAAACGTGTTATTTGACTGCTTAGGACACAGCAAGAGGGTTGAAATTTGCGATTTCAGAGATGAAGACGGGGAAATCCAAACAAAATCGTACTGGCAAAATTGTTCAGAATCGCCGGAATTGCGCGGCGTGGCGGTAGGTGGCACTCGATTGTTTTACGGGCGGTAAGCGAAAACCGACTCGCTGGTGCTAGCCGAGCTTCAGCAGCTAGTCCTGGGCGGAATCCCACAGCGCCTCGTGGTGCGCCTAACCCGTCCGGCTCCTGACGCCGGCTTTGTCACTAGAGATTAGGACCAGCGGTGTGCAATGGATCTTAACATAAAAACTATGTGTAAGTGTAACCAGTGTGGTTTGGTTTTTATATTTTAAACTTATAAAATTTTATACTGGATGTTTGTGTGTATTTCCCTTAAAGAAAGTACCAACTGCTGATGCCTTCTTCCGGGCACCTCAGTTTGCCCCGTGGACAGCGAGACGGTAAGTAGTGTTTCGGCGGTCGCGTACAAGGAGTGTATTTTCAGTTATACTGTATAAAGGTTTGTAGCTTTGCTTTTGATTACGTTTGTGAATAATTATTCGTGTGTCGTTTAATGTCGTTTTTGTTAAAATGCATTATTTTGATGGATAGGTGAGCGGGCTTTTTATGTTCTCTGTTAGGAAGAAGACTGTGTGTAACCCCTATGTTCACGTGTTTTAATAATTGTTCTACCCAGATCGGTGGACAATAAGCAAACACCACAAAACACGGCGCGATGCGAACACAGCGCAGATCCTGTACCAAGTAGCGTGTGTACAACAAGCGGAAAGCCGGAGCGCGCCAACACATAGAGTGCTCGAGTGCACGACAACTTTTATTTTAATGGATGTCAGTGCCATTGCTAAGGGAGAATCTGCACAATTTCCATTCTGTTTTTTTTTTTTTGTTGTTGTTTTGTGCTCCACACAAACACGAACGAGTGTTATTTTTCAATTTCGTGTGGCTTGCCGTAATCGTATAGTGGTTAGTACTTTGCGTTGTGGCCGCAACACCTCGGTTCGAATCCGAGTCACGGCAGATGATGTCTTATAAGCTATTACTTTTCACACCACATGTTTCAAGTTACGTTTTTAAATCTCTCTTTTTTTTTTTTTTATCAATTTAGCTGTTTATTTACTTGAAACCGTAGTATTCAAAGTCGGATATTAATCTTTCAGTAATTCCCACGGATAGGACAGAGATTTGAGAAAACTCATTGGTCATTTCTTAGTAACAATGTCAACTATTGGTCCGCATACGGTCGAATAGAAATCCGTCTTTTTCATTGACCCATGTAGTGTCTGAAAATGGAGCTGACATTATGGTAAGTTTGTTCAAATGTAGAAGTGTTCTAAAATAATATGTTGAAAATTCTGTTTCATTTCGTTTTCTGGCCGAGTTATTTCATTAAGAATGCTGAAACTCATTTTCGGGTCATTAAAAAGAAGAACCCTGTATCCAATTAGGAGTACTTGCCTGTTTGTGAAGCTGAATTATACAGAGATATGCTTCATTTTCTGTATATCTACTTATAGGACGTTCGTCGGACGTTTTTCTTTAAAAAAAAAAGAAAACTAATAAAATGACATGAAGTTATTCTTGCTTCTGCAATGAATCCTCCAGATAGTGGAGACGGCAGCGAAATTGCATCCAACATGTTACACACAACAATACAATTTGTAATATATATTTAACTGTCAGTAAGTTTAATGATATTGTCCTGCCAGAGTTTAAACACAGTGAGCACACCTGTGTAGCAGGCATCTCCTGTCCTGCTGTCCTTCACATCCTCCCTGCATTGGTTTAATGGTTGGGCCAACGCTGTGGATACCATGATTATTGTTAGCCTGTATAGTGCTGATTGCCAGCAGGCCGTCGTGTCACAATGCACAAAGTATGGTATTCTCTCCATCCATCCATTTTCCAAACTGCTTATCCTACTGGGTCGCGGGGGGTCCCCGGAGCTTATGCCAGAATGGCACGAGGCAGGGAACAACCCAGGATGGGGGGCCAGCCCATCGCAGGGCACACTCACTCCATTCACTCACACATGCACTCCTACGGGCAATTTAGCAAGTCCAATTAGCCTCAGCATGTTTTTGGACTGTGAGGGGAAACCGGAGTACCTGGAGGAAACCCCATGACGACATGGGAAGAACATGCAAACTCCACACACATGTAACCCAGGCGGAAACTCGAACCCGGGACCCAGAGGTGTGAGGCAACAATGCTAACCACTGCACCACAATGCCGCCCCAAGTTTGGTATTATTTGTTTTAAATAAATAAATATAAAAGACATGCAATTGCAAGACACTGTCTCCATAAACTTTATTATATTATCAGAACTTCATTAGCAGCCGTTATTGATCCAGGATTTTTTTCATTCAGGGTCTAGTGAACGTTGATCAAATCATTTTTTGATGTTTTTACAGGAGATTCTTCTGCTTTTTTCTGTTCATCTGCTCGATAAACGTGTTATCTAACTGCTTAGGATGATGCTGCTAACGTAGCCTGTTTGCTGTTATAAGATCTTGTTATATTATAAGATTCCCTACGTAAAGTCGCCGACTTGAAACTAAGGAGATCATGTTTAATTCTGAAGCTTGACTTTTAAAAAAATTACATCGCAAAACGAATCAGAACCTCTGTCAAAAACAAAAATCACAATTAACCTTTCTGCTTCACAAACCAAAAAACAACACGGGCCAAGAAAAATAGTTCGTGAGAGTTTATTTAATTGCAGTACGTTACAGGTCAGTACATTTTGCCACAGTCACATCCTGCTCATTCCCATCAGTGCGGTAAGGTGGCCAAGACAGGTCAACGAAGAGTTTTCTTGTCCGAGTTGCCCCTGTGACGCAATTTCAACATGGCGGCTTACACAGTAATTCTATTTTATAAATCTTTAAAAATGTTTATTTTGTTAAAGTGTTGGCGCACTCGCAAAGTCCTCCCCCTTCTTAATGGAGGCCTTCAGCTCGTCCAGTGCTTCCGCCACCAGCTTGGTCTCCAAGGCGGAGAGCTTGCCAAGGCCTAGGTTTCTTTCCACTCCGTGTCTGCCGAGGAGGAGAGGGGTGGAGAAATATGTGCATTCGCCTTCCTCTGACCTGACGAATGCACATTCGATGACCCCTTCTTTGCCATTCATGGCATCCAGCAGAGACACGGCGAACCTAGCCCCTGCATACGCCATGGAGAGGGTGGCAGAGCCTGCCCCAGCCTTCGCCTTCACCACCTCAGTGCCTGCGTCTTGGATACGCCTCGTGAGGTTAGTGAGAGTATCCACACTGAACTCCACTTTGGGAGTGCACCGAGATAAGACCGGAATTATGGTCTTGCCCGCATGGCCACCAACTACAGGGACGTTGACATGAGCAGGATTCAGTCCCGTGAGTTCGGCCACGAAGGTGTTAGCCCTGACGATGTCTAGCGTCGTCACACCAAAGACCCGCTTAGGGTTGTAAACTCCATGCTTCCTAAGAATCTCTGAAGCTATGGGAACAGTGGAGTTTACCGGGTTGGTGATTAGACAAATCATAGCTTCAGGGCAGTTGCGGGCACAGGCATCAGCCAGGGTGGCCACGATGGAGGCGTTGGTTCCGAAGAGGTCATCCCGTGTCATCCCGGGCTTCCTGGGCACTCCAGCAGGAATGACGACAACTTCACTCCCCTTCAGAGCTTGCGGGAGTTGTTCAGGGCCGACGTAGCCAGTGACCTGGGCCCTGGTCTCAATGTGACTGAGGTCTGCAGCCACTCCGAGGGTGTGGACAACGTCATAAAGCGAGAGCTGGCTGACCAGTGGACTCTTCTTAAGCAGCAGTGACAGGGGCTGGCCGATGCCCCCAGATGCACCCAACACTGTCACCTTTGTATTGCTCTGGGAAGAGCTGCAGAAGCTGCGAGCAATACTCACAGCTGATCTGGCTATCCGAGAGAACATTATCACTACTGCTTTGCTGGTACGCTGAAAATGAAATGAGAATTCTGCAGACTCTCCCTTATCACCCACCCTAGGTTCTAGAACTAATATACACGTGAGCAACTACGTAAAACGCTAGCTAGGCACGCAACATCTCATTGGACACGGACTGGAACAGAATGGAAGAACGTCACTTTGTGGACGAAATGCATTTCGGGAGTGAAAGAAATGCATTTTGTGTACGTGACTTTTCTGAACATATAGGCTATTTCCATAGGGTAGCCACAAATGCTACAGTAAACACTAGTTCGCTGCTTAAGACTAATGTATCATGCAGTTTTAATAACAATTAATTAAATAATTAATAATCAAAGACCAAATTAATATCCGTCGCTTTGCTCATATTATAAATAACCTGATATTGCCCCCTGTATATTGGGCCGAATTTTCTTCCCAGTCCATTACTTTCCACCGTAAAAAATAGCCAACAGATAATGTGAGCGCCTACAAAGGTTACAGCAGATTCTTTTGCTTTCTTCTCTTCATCTGCTCAATAAACGTGTTATTTGACTGCTTAGGACACAGCAAGAGGGTTGAAATTTGCGATTTCAGAGATGAAGACGGGGAAATCCAAACAAAATCGTACTGGCAAAATTGTTCAGAATCGCCGGAATTGCGCGGCGTGGCGGTAGGTGGCACTCGATTGTTTTACGGGCGGTAAGCGAAAACCGACTCGCTGGTGCTAGCCGAGCTTCAGCAGCTAGTCCTGGGCGGAATCCCACAGCGCCTCGTGGTGCGCCTAACCCGTCCGGCTCCTGACGCCGGCTTTGTCACTAGAGATTAGGACCAGCGGTGTGCAATGGATCTTAACATAAAAACTATGTGTAAGTGTAACCAGTGTGGTTTGGTTTTTATATTTTAAACTTATAAAATTTTATACTGGATGTTTGTGTGTATTTCCCTTAAAGAAAGTACCAACTGCTGATGCCTTCTTCCGGGCACCTCAGTTTGCCCCGTGGACAGCGAGACGGTAAGTAGTGTTTCGGCGGTCGCGTACAAGGAGTGTATTTTCAGTTATACTGTATAAAGGTTTGTAGCTTTGCTTTTGATTACGTTTGTGAATAATTATTCGTGTGTCGTTTAATGTCGTTTTTGTTAAAATGCATTATTTTGATGGATAGGTGAGCGGGCTTTTTATGTTCTCTGTTAGGAAGAAGACTGTGTGTAACCCCTATGTTCACGTGTTTTAATAATTGTTCTACCCAGATCGGTGGACAATAAGCAAACACCACAAAACACGGCGCGATGCGAACACAGCGCAGATCCTGTACCAAGTAGCGTGTGTACAACAAGCGGAAAGCCGGAGCGCGCCAACACATAGAGTGCTCGAGTGCACGACAACTTTTATTTTAATGGATGTCAGTGCCATTGCTAAGGGAGAATCTGCACAATTTCCATTCTGTTTTTTTTTTTTTGTTGTTGTTTTGTGCTCCACACAAACACGAACGAGTGTTATTTTTCAATTTCGTGTGGCTTGCCGTAATCGTATAGTGGTTAGTACTTTGCGTTGTGGCCGCAACACCTCGGTTCGAATCCGAGTCACGGCAGATGATGTCTTATAAGCTATTACTTTTCACACCACATGTTTCAAGTTACGTTTTTAAATCTCTCTTTTTTTTTTTTTTTTTTTTATCAATTTAGCTGTTTATTTACTTGAAACCGTAGTATTCAAAGTCGGATATTAATCTTTCAGTAATTCCCACGGATAGGACAGAGATTTGAGAAAACTCATTGGTCATTTCTTAGTAACAATGTCAACTATTGGTCCGCATACGGTCGAATAGAAATCCGTCTTTTTCATTGACCCATGTAGTGTCTGAAAATGGAGCTGACATTATGGTAAGTTTGTTCAAATGTAGAAGTGTTCTAAAATAATATGTTGAAAATTCTGTTTCATTTCGTTTTCTGGCCGAGTTATTTCATTAAGAATGCTGAAACTCATTTTCGGGTCATTAAAAAGAAGAACCCTGTATCCAATTAGGAGTACTTGCCTGTTTGTGAAGCTGAATTATACAGAGATATGCTTCATTTTCTGTATATCTACTTATAGGACGTTCGTCGGACGTTTTTCTTTAAAAAAAAAAGAAAACTAATAAAATGACATGAAGTTATTCTTGCTTCTGCAATGAATCCTCCAGATAGTGGAGACGGCAGCGAAATTGCATCCAACATGTTACACACAACAATACAATTTGTAATATATATTTAACTGTCAGTAAGTTTAATGATATTGTCCTGCCAGAGTTTAAACACAGTGAGCACACCTGTGTAGCAGGCATCTCCTGTCCTGCTGTCCTTCACATCCTCCCTGCATTGGTTTAATGGTTGGGCCAACGCTGTGGATACCATGATTATTGTTAGCCTGTATAGTGCTGATTGCCAGCAGGCCGTCGTGTCACAATGCACAAAGTATGGTATTCTCTCCATCCATCCATTTTCCAAACTGCTTATCCTACTGGGTCGCGGGGGGTCCCCGGAGCTTATGCCAGAATGGCACGAGGCAGGGAACAACCCAGGATGGGGGGCCAGCCCATCGCAGGGCACACTCACTCCATTCACTCACACATGCACTCCTACGGGCAATTTAGCAAGTCCAATTAGCCTCAGCATGTTTTTGGACTGTGAGGGGAAACCGGAGTACCTGGAGGAAACCCCATGACGACATGGGAAGAACATGCAAACTCCACACACATGTAACCCAGGCGGAAACTCGAACCCGGGACCCAGAGGTGTGAGGCAACAATGCTAACCACTGCACCACAATGCCGCCCCAAGTTTGGTATTATTTGTTTTAAATAAATAAATATAAAAGACATGCAATTGCAAGACACTGTCTCCATAAACTTTATTATATTATCAGAACTTCATTAGCAGCCGTTATTGATCCAGGATTTTTTTCATTCAGGGTCTAGTGAACGTTGATCAAATCATTTTTTGATGTTTTTACAGGAGATTCTTCTGCTTTTTTCTGTTCATCTGCTCGATAAACGTGTTATCTAACTGCTTAGGATGATGCTGCTAACGTAGCCTGTTTGCTGTTATAAGATCTTGTTATATTATAAGATTCCCTACGTAAAGTCGCCGACTTGAAACTAAGGAGATCATGTTTAATTCTGAAGCTTGACTTTTAAAAAAATTACATCGCAAAACGAATCAGAACCTCTGTCAAAAACAAAAATCACAATTAACCTTTCTGCTTCACAAACCAAAAAACAACACGGGCCAAGAAAAATAGTTCGTGAGAGTTTATTTAATTGCAGTACGTTACAGGTCAGTACATTTTGCCACAGTCACATCCTGCTCATTCCCATCAGTGCGGTAAGGTGGCCAAGACAGGTCAACGAAGAGTTTTCTTGTCCGAGTTGCCCCTGTGACGCAATTTCAACATGGCGGCTTACACAGTAATTCTATTTTATAAATCTTTAAAAATGTTTATTTTGTTAAAGTGTTGGCGCACTCGCAAAGTCCTCCCCCTTCTTAATGGAGGCCTTCAGCTCGTCCAGTGCTTCCGCCACCAGCTTGGTCTCCAAGGCGGAGAGCTTGCCAAGGCCTAGGTTTCTTTCCACTCCGTGTCTGCCGAGGAGGAGAGGGGTGGAGAAATATGTGCATTCGCCTTCCTCTGACCTGACGAATGCACATTCGATGACCCCTTCTTTGCCATTCATGGCATCCAGCAGAGACACGGCGAACCTAGCCCCTGCATACGCCATGGAGAGGGTGGCAGAGCCTGCCCCAGCCTTCGCCTTCACCACCTCAGTGCCTGCGTCTTGGATACGCCTCGTGAGGTTAGTGAGAGTATCCACACTGAACTCCACTTTGGGAGTGCACCGAGATAAGACCGGAATTATGGTCTTGCCCGCATGGCCACCAACTACAGGGACGTTGACATGAGCAGGATTCAGTCCCGTGAGTTCGGCCACGAAGGTGTTAGCCCTGACGATGTCTAGCGTCGTCACACCAAAGACCCGCTTAGGGTTGTAAACTCCATGCTTCCTAAGAATCTCTGAAGCTATGGGAACAGTGGAGTTTACCGGGTTGGTGATTAGACAAATCATAGCTTCAGGGCAGTTGCGGGCACAGGCATCAGCCAGGGTGGCCACGATGGAGGCGTTGGTTCCGAAGAGGTCATCCCGTGTCATCCCGGGCTTCCTGGGCACTCCAGCAGGAATGACGACAACTTCACTCCCCTTCAGAGCTTGCGGGAGTTGTTCAGGGCCGACGTAGCCAGTGACCTGGGCCCTGGTCTCAATGTGACTGAGGTCTGCAGCCACTCCGAGGGTGTGGACAACGTCATAAAGCGAGAGCTGGCTGACCAGTGGACTCTTCTTAAGCAGCAGTGACAGGGGCTGGCCGATGCCCCCAGATGCACCCAACACTGTCACCTTTGTATTGCTCTGGGAAGAGCTGCAGAAGCTGCGAGCAATACTCACAGCTGATCTGGCTATCCGAGAGAACATTATCACTACTGCTTTGCTGGTACGCTGAAAATGAAATGAGAATTCTGCAGACTCTCCCTTATCACCCACCCTAGGTTCTAGAACTAATATACACGTGAGCAACTACGTAAAACGCTAGCTAGGCACGCAACATCTCATTGGACACGGACTGGAACAGAATGGAAGAACGTCACTTTGTGGACGAAATGCATTTCGGGAGTGAAAGAAATGCATTTTGTGTACGTGACTTTTCTGAACATATAGGCTATTTCCATAGGGTAGCCACAAATGCTACAGTAAACACTAGTTCGCTGCTTAAGACTAATGTATCATGCAGTTTTAATAACAATTAATTAAATAATTAATAATCAAAGACCAAATTAATATCCGTCGCTTTGCTCATATTATAAATAACCTGATATTGCCCCCTGTATATTGGGCCGAATTTTCTTCCCAGTCCATTACTTTCCACCGTAAAAAATAGCCAACAGATAATGTGAGCGCCTACAAAGGTTACAGCAGATTCTTTTGCTTTCTTCTCTTCATCTGCTCAATAAACGTGTTATTTGACTGCTTAGGACACAGCAAGAGGGTTGAAATTTGCGATTTCAGAGATGAAGACGGGGAAATCCAAACAAAATCGTACTGGCAAAATTGTTCAGAATCGCCGGAATTGCGCGGCGTGGCGGTAGGTGGCACTCGATTGTTTTACGGGCGGTAAGCGAAAACCGACTCGCTGGTGCTAGCCGAGCTTCAGCAGCTAGTCCTGGGCGGAATCCCACAGCGCCTCGTGGTGCGCCTAACCCGTCCGGCTCCTGACGCCGGCTTTGTCACTAGAGATTAGGACCAGCGGTGTGCAATGGATCTTAACATAAAAACTATGTGTAAGTGTAACCAGTGTGGTTTGGTTTTTATATTTTAAACTTATAAAATTTTATACTGGATGTTTGTGTGTATTTCCCTTAAAGAAAGTACCAACTGCTGATGCCTTCTTCCGGGCACCTCAGTTTGCCCCGTGGACAGCGAGACGGTAAGTAGTGTTTCGGCGGTCGCGTACAAGGAGTGTATTTTCAGTTATACTGTATAAAGGTTTGTAGCTTTGCTTTTGATTACGTTTGTGAATAATTATTCGTGTGTCGTTTAATGTCGTTTTTGTTAAAATGCATTATTTTGATGGATAGGTGAGCGGGCTTTTTATGTTCTCTGTTAGGAAGAAGACTGTGTGTAACCCCTATGTTCACGTGTTTTAATAATTGTTCTACCCAGATCGGTGGACAATAAGCAAACACCACAAAACACGGCGCGATGCGAACACAGCGCAGATCCTGTACCAAGTAGCGTGTGTATAACAAGCGGAAAGCCGGAGCGCGCCAACACCCAGAGTGCTCGCGTGCACGACAACTTTTATTTTAATGGATGTCAGTGCCATTGCTAAGGGAGAATCTGCACAATTTCCATTCTGTTTTTTTTGTTGTTGTTTTGTGCTCCACACAAACACGAACGAGTGTTATTTTTCAATTTCGTGTGGCTTGCCGTAATCGTATAGTGGTTAGTACTTTGCGTTGTGGCCGCAACACCTCGGTTCGAATCCGAGTCACGGCAGATGATGTCTTATAAGCTATTACTTTTCACACCACATGTTTCAAGTTACGTTTTTAAATCTCTCTTTTTTTTTTTTTTTTTATCAATTTAGCTGTTTATTTACTTGAAACCGTAGTATTCAAAGTCGGATATTAATCTTTCAGTAATTCCCACGGATAGGACAGAGATTTGAGAAAACTCATTGGTCATTTCTTAGTAACAATGTCAACTATTGGTCCGCATACGGTCGAATAGAAATCCGTCTTTTTCATTGACCCATGTAGTGTCTGAAAATGGAGCTGACATTATGGTAAGTTTGTTCAAATGTAGAAGTGTTCTAAAATAATATGTTGAAAATTCTGTTTCATTTCGTTTTCTGGCCGAGTTATTTCATTAAGAATGCTGAAACTCATTTTCGGGTCATTAAAAAGAAGAACCCTGTATCCAATTAGGAGTACTTGCCTGTTTGTGAAGCTGAATTATACAGAGATATGCTTCATTTTCTGTATATCTACTTATAGGACGTTCGTCGGACGTTTTTCTTTAAAAAAAAAAGAAAACTAATAAAATGACATGAAGTTATTCTTGCTTCTGCAATGAATCCTCCAGATAGTGGAGACGGCAGCGAAATTGCATCCAACATGTTACACACAACAATACAATTTGTAATATATATTTAACTGTCAGTAAGTTTAATGATATTGTCCTGCCAGAGTTTAAACACAGTGAGCACACCTGTGTAGCAGGCATCTCCTGTCCTGCTGTCCTTCACATCCTCCCTGCATTGGTTTAATGGTTGGGCCAACGCTGTGGATACCATGATTATTGTTAGCCTGTATAGTGCTGATTGCCAGCAGGCCGTCGTGTCACAATGCACAAAGTATGGTATTCTCTCCATCCATCCATTTTCCAAACTGCTTATCCTACTGGGTCGCGGGGGGTCCCCGGAGCTTATGCCAGAATGGCACGAGGCAGGGAACAACCCAGGATGGGGGGCCAGCCCATCGCAGGGCACACTCACTCCATTCACTCACACATGCACTCCTACGGGCAATTTAGCAAGTCCAATTAGCCTCAGCATGTTTTTGGACTGTGAGGGGAAACCGGAGTACCTGGAGGAAACCCCATGACGACATGGGAAGAACATGCAAACTCCACACACATGTAACCCAGGCGGAAACTCGAACCCGGGACCCAGAGGTGTGAGGCAACAATGCTAACCACTGCACCACAATGCCGCCCCAAGTTTGGTATTATTTGTTTTAAATAAATAAATATAAAAGACATGCAATTGCAAGACACTGTCTCCATAAACTTTATTATATTATCAGAACTTCATTAGCAGCCGTTATTGATCCAGGATTTTTTTCATTCAGGGTCTAGTGAACGTTGATCAAATCATTTTTTGATGTTTTTACAGGAGATTCTTCTGCTTTTTTCTGTTCATCTGCTCGATAAACGTGTTATCTAACTGCTTAGGATGATGCTGCTAACGTAGCCTGTTTGCTGTTATAAGATCTTGTTATATTATAAGATTCCCTACGTAAAGTCGCCGACTTGAAACTAAGGAGATCATGTTTAATTCTGAAGCTTGACTTTTAAAAAAATTACATCGCAAAACGAATCAGAACCTCTGTCAAAAACAAAAATCACAATTAACCTTTCTGCTTCACAAACCAAAAAACAACACGGGCCAAGAAAAATAGTTCGTGAGAGTTTATTTAATTGCAGTACGTTACAGGTCAGTACATTTTGCCACAGTCACATCCTGCTCATTCCCATCAGTGCGGTAAGGTGGCCAAGACAGGTCAACGAAGAGTTTTCTTGTCCGAGTTGCCCCTGTGACGCAATTTCAACATGGCGGCTTACACAGTAATTCTATTTTATAAATCTTTAAAAATGTTTATTTTGTTAAAGTGTTGGCGCACTCGCAAAGTCCTCCCCCTTCTTAATGGAGGCCTTCAGCTCGTCCAGTGCTTCCGCCACCAGCTTGGTCTCCAAGGCGGAGAGCTTGCCAAGGCCTAGGTTTCTTTCCACTCCGTGTCTGCCGAGGAGGAGAGGGGTGGAGAAATATGTGCATTCGCCTTCCTCTGACCTGACGAATGCACATTCGATGACCCCTTCTTTGCCATTCATGGCATCCAGCAGAGACACGGCGAACCTAGCCCCTGCATACGCCATGGAGAGGGTGGCAGAGCCTGCCCCAGCCTTCGCCTTCACCACCTCAGTGCCTGCGTCTTGGATACGCCTCGTGAGGTTAGTGAGAGTATCCACACTGAACTCCACTTTGGGAGTGCACCGAGATAAGACCGGAATTATGGTCTTGCCCGCATGGCCACCAACTACAGGGACGTTGACATGAGCAGGATTCAGTCCCGTGAGTTCGGCCACGAAGGTGTTAGCCCTGACGATGTCTAGCGTCGTCACACCAAAGACCCGCTTAGGGTTGTAAACTCCATGCTTCCTAAGAATCTCTGAAGCTATGGGAACAGTGGAGTTTACCGGGTTGGTGATTAGACAAATCATAGCTTCAGGGCAGTTGCGGGCACAGGCATCAGCCAGGGTGGCCACGATGGAGGCGTTGGTTCCGAAGAGGTCATCCCGTGTCATCCCGGGCTTCCTGGGCACTCCAGCAGGAATGACGACAACTTCACTCCCCTTCAGAGCTTGCGGGAGTTGTTCAGGGCCGACGTAGCCAGTGACCTGGGCCCTGGTCTCAATGTGACTGAGGTCTGCAGCCACTCCGAGGGTGTGGACAACGTCATAAAGCGAGAGCTGGCTGACCAGTGGACTCTTCTTAAGCAGCAGTGACAGGGGCTGGCCGATGCCCCCAGATGCACCCAACACTGTCACCTTTGTATTGCTCTGGGAAGAGCTGCAGAAGCTGCGAGCAATACTCACAGCTGATCTGGCTATCCGAGAGAACATTATCACTACTGCTTTGCTGGTACGCTGAAAATGAAATGAGAATTCTGCAGACTCTCCCTTATCACCCACCCTAGGTTCTAGAACTAATATACACGTGAGCAACTACGTAAAACGCTAGCTAGGCACGCAACATCTCATTGGACACGGACTGGAACAGAATGGAAGAACGTCACTTTGTGGACGAAATGCATTTCGGGAGTGAAAGAAATGCATTTTGTGTACGTGACTTTTCTGAACATATAGGCTATTTCCATAGGGTAGCCACAAATGCTACAGTAAACACTAGTTCGCTGCTTAAGACTAATGTATCATGCAGTTTTAATAACAATTAATTAAATAATTAATAATCAAAGACCAAATTAATATCCGTCGCTTTGCTCATATTATAAATAACCTGATATTGCCCCCTGTATATTGGGCCGAATTTTCTTCCCAGTCCATTACTTTCCACCGTAAAAAATAGCCAACAGATAATGTGAGCGCCTACAAAGGTTACAGCAGATTCTTTTGCTTTCTTCTCTTCATCTGCTCAATAAACGTGTTATTTGACTGCTTAGGACACAGCAAGAGGGTTGAAATTTGCGATTTCAGAGATGAAGACGGGGAAATCCAAACAAAATCGTACTGGCAAAATTGTTCAGAATCGCCGGAATTGCGCGGCGTGGCGGTAGGTGGCACTCGATTGTTTTACGGGCGGTAAGCGAAAACCGACTCGCTGGTGCTAGCCGAGCTTCAGCAGCTAGTCCTGGGCGGAATCCCACAGCGCCTCGTGGTGCGCCTAACCCGTCCGGCTCCTGACGCCGGCTTTGTCACTAGAGATTAGGACCAGCGGTGTGCAATGGATCTTAACATAAAAACTATGTGTAAGTGTAACCAGTGTGGTTTGGTTTTTATATTTTAAACTTATAAAATTTTATACTGGATGTTTGTGTGTATTTCCCTTAAAGAAAGTACCAACTGCTGATGCCTTCTTCCGGGCACCTCAGTTTGCCCCGTGGACAGCGAGACGGTAAGTAGTGTTTCGGCGGTCGCGTACAAGGAGTGTATTTTCAGTTATACTGTATAAAGGTTTGTAGCTTTGCTTTTGATTACGTTTGTGAATAATTATTCGTGTGTCGTTTAATGTCGTTTTTGTTAAAATGCATTATTTTGATGGATAGGTGAGCGGGCTTTTTATGTTCTCTGTTAGGAAGAAGACTGTGTGTAACCCCTATGTTCACGTGTTTTAATAATTGTTCTACCCAGATCGGTGGACAATAAGCAAACACCACAAAACACGGCGCGATGCGAACACAGCGCAGATCCTGTACCAAGTAGCGTGTGTACAACAAGCGGAAAGCCGGAGCGCGCCAACACATAGAGTGCTCGAGTGCACGACAACTTTTATTTTAATGGATGTCAGTGCCATTGCTAAGGGAGAATCTGCACAATTTCCATTCTGTTTTTTTTTTTTTGTTGTTGTTTTGTGCTCCACACAAACACGAACGAGTGTTATTTTTCAATTTCGTGTGGCTTGCCGTAATCGTATAGTGGTTAGTACTTTGCGTTGTGGCCGCAACACCTCGGTTCGAATCCGAGTCACGGCAGATGATGTCTTATAAGCTATTACTTTTCACACCACATGTTTCAAGTTACGTTTTTAAATCTCTCTTTTTTTTTTTTATCAATTTAGCTGTTTATTTACTTGAAACCGTAGTATTCAAAGTCGGATATTAATCTTTCAGTAATTCCCACGGATAGGACAGAGATTTGAGAAAACTCATTGGTCATTTCTTAGTAACAATGTCAACTATTGGTCCGCATACGGTCGAATAGAAATCCGTCTTTTTCATTGACCCATGTAGTGTCTGAAAATGGAGCTGACATTATGGTAAGTTTGTTCAAATGTAGAAGTGTTCTAAAATAATATGTTGAAAATTCTGTTTCATTTCGTTTTCTGGCCGAGTTATTTCATTAAGAATGCTGAAACTCATTTTCGGGTCATTAAAAAGAAGAACCCTGTATCCAATTAGGAGTACTTGCCTGTTTGTGAAGCTGAATTATACAGAGATATGCTTCATTTTCTGTATATCTACTTATAGGACGTTCGTCGGACGTTTTTCTTTAAAAAAAAAAGAAAACTAATAAAATGACATGAAGTTATTCTTGCTTCTGCAATGAATCCTCCAGATAGTGGAGACGGCAGCGAAATTGCATCCAACATGTTACACACAACAATACAATTTGTAATATATATTTAACTGTCAGTAAGTTTAATGATATTGTCCTGCCAGAGTTTAAACACAGTGAGCACACCTGTGTAGCAGGCATCTCCTGTCCTGCTGTCCTTCACATCCTCCCTGCATTGGTTTAATGGTTGGGCCAACGCTGTGGATACCATGATTATTGTTAGCCTGTATAGTGCTGATTGCCAGCAGGCCGTCGTGTCACAATGCACAAAGTATGGTATTCTCTCCATCCATCCATTTTCCAAACTGCTTATCCTACTGGGTCGCGGGGGGTCCCCGGAGCTTATGCCAGAATGGCACGAGGCAGGGAACAACCCAGGATGGGGGGCCAGCCCATCGCAGGGCACACTCACTCCATTCACTCACACATGCACTCCTACGGGCAATTTAGCAAGTCCAATTAGCCTCAGCATGTTTTTGGACTGTGAGGGGAAACCGGAGTACCTGGAGGAAACCCCATGACGACATGGGAAGAACATGCAAACTCCACACACATGTAACCCAGGCGGAAACTCGAACCCGGGACCCAGAGGTGTGAGGCAACAATGCTAACCACTGCACCACAATGCCGCCCCAAGTTTGGTATTATTTGTTTTAAATAAATAAATATAAAAGACATGCAATTGCAAGACACTGTCTCCATAAACTTTATTATATTATCAGAACTTCATTAGCAGCCGTTATTGATCCAGGATTTTTTTCATTCAGGGTCTAGTGAACGTTGATCAAATCATTTTTTGATGTTTTTACAGGAGATTCTTCTGCTTTTTTCTGTTCATCTGCTCGATAAACGTGTTATCTAACTGCTTAGGATGATGCTGCTAACGTAGCCTGTTTGCTGTTATAAGATCTTGTTATATTATAAGATTCCCTACGTAAAGTCGCCGACTTGAAACTAAGGAGATCATGTTTAATTCTGAAGCTTGACTTTTAAAAAAATTACATCGCAAAACGAATCAGAACCTCTGTCAAAAACAAAAATCACAATTAACCTTTCTGCTTCACAAACCAAAAAACAACACGGGCCAAGAAAAATAGTTCGTGAGAGTTTATTTAATTGCAGTACGTTACAGGTCAGTACATTTTGCCACAGTCACATCCTGCTCATTCCCATCAGTGCGGTAAGGTGGCCAAGACAGGTCAACGAAGAGTTTTCTTGTCCGAGTTGCCCCTGTGACGCAATTTCAACATGGCGGCTTACACAGTAATTCTATTTTATAAATCTTTAAAAATGTTTATTTTGTTAAAGTGTTGGCGCACTCGCAAAGTCCTCCCCCTTCTTAATGGAGGCCTTCAGCTCGTCCAGTGCTTCCGCCACCAGCTTGGTCTCCAAGGCGGAGAGCTTGCCAAGGCCTAGGTTTCTTTCCACTCCGTGTCTGCCGAGGAGGAGAGGGGTGGAGAAATATGTGCATTCGCCTTCCTCTGACCTGACGAATGCACATTCGATGACCCCTTCTTTGCCATTCATGGCATCCAGCAGAGACACGGCGAACCTAGCCCCTGCATACGCCATGGAGAGGGTGGCAGAGCCTGCCCCAGCCTTCGCCTTCACCACCTCAGTGCCTGCGTCTTGGATACGCCTCGTGAGGTTAGTGAGAGTATCCACACTGAACTCCACTTTGGGAGTGCACCGAGATAAGACCGGAATTATGGTCTTGCCCGCATGGCCACCAACTACAGGGACATTGACATGAGCAGGATTCAGTCCCGTGAGTTCGGCCACGAAGGTGTTAGCCCTGACGATGTCTAGCGTCGTCACACCAAAGACCCGCTTAGGGTTGTAAACTCCATGCTTCCTAAGAATCTCTGAAGCTATGGGAACAGTGGAGTTTACCGGGTTGGTGATTAGACAAATCATAGCTTCAGGGCAGTTGCGGGCACAGGCATCAGCCAGGGTGGCCACGATGGAGGCGTTGGTTCCGAAGAGGTCATCCCGTGTCATCCCGGGCTTCCTGGGCACTCCAGCAGGAATGACGACAACTTCACTCCCCTTCAGAGCTTGCGGGAGTTGTTCAGGGCCGACGTAGCCAGTGACCTGGGCCCTGGTCTCAATGTGACTGAGGTCTGCAGCCACTCCGAGGGTGTGGACAACGTCATAAAGCGAGAGCTGGCTGACCAGTGGACTCTTCTTAAGCAGCAGTGACAGGGGCTGGCCGATGCCCCCAGATGCACCCAACACTGTCACCTTTGTATTGCTCTGGGAAGAGCTGCAGAAGCTGCGAGCAATACTCACAGCTGATCTGGCTATCCGAGAGAACATTATCACTACTGCTTTGCTGGTACGCTGAAAATGAAAAGAGAATTCTGCAGACTCTCCCTTATCACCCACCCTAGGTTCTAGAACTAATATACACGTGAGCAACTACGTAAAACGCTAGCTAGGCACGCAACATCTCATTGGACACGGACTGGAACAGAATGGAAGAACGTCACTTTGTGGACGAAATGCATTTCGGGAGTGAAAGAAATGCATTTTGTGTACGTGACTTTTCTGAACATATAGGCTATTTCCATAGGGTAGCCACAAATGCTACAGTAAACACTAGTTCGCTGCTTAAGACTAATGTATCATGCAGTTTTAATAACAATTAATTAAATAATTAATAATCAAAGACCAAATTAATATCCGTCGCTTTGCTCATATTATAAATAACCTGATATTGCCCCCTGTATATTGGGCCGAATTTTCTTCCCAGTCCATTACTTTCCACCGTAAAAAATAGCCAACAGATAATGTGAGCGCCTACAAAGGTTACAGCAGATTCTTTTGCTTTCTTCTCTTCATCTGCTCAATAAACGTGTTATTTGACTGCTTAGGACACAGCAAGAGGGTTGAAATTTGCGATTTCAGAGATGAAGACGGGGAAATCCAAACAAAATCGTACTGGCAAAATTGTTCAGAATCGCCGGAATTGCGCGGCGTGGCGGTAGGTGGCACTCGATTGTTTTACGGGCGGTAAGCGAAAACCGACTCGCTGGTGCTAGCCGAGCTTCAGCAGCTAGTCCTGGGCGGAATCCCACAGCGCCTCGTGGTGCGCCTAACCCGTCCGGCTCCTGACGCCGGCTTTGTCACTAGAGATTAGGACCAGCGGTGTGCAATGGATCTTAACATAAAAACTATGTGTAAGTGTAACCAGTGTGGTTTGGTTTTTATATTTTAAACTTATAAAATTTTATACTGGATGTTTGTGTGTATTTCCCTTAAAGAAAGTACCAACTGCTGATGCCTTCTTCCGGGCACCTCAGTTTGCCCCGTGGACAGCGAGACGGTAAGTAGTGTTTCGGCGGTCGCGTACAAGGAGTGTATTTTCAGTTATACTGTATAAAGGTTTGTAGCTTTGCTTTTGATTACGTTTGTGAATAATTATTCGTGTGTCGTTTAATGTCGTTTTTGTTAAAATGCATTATTTTGATGGATAGGTGAGCGGGCTTTTTATGTTCTCTGTTAGGAAGAAGACTGTGTGTAACCCCTATGTTCACGTGTTTTAATAATTGTTCTACCCAGATCGGTGGACAATAAGCAAACACCACAAAACACGGCGCGATGCGAACACAGCGCAGATCCTGTACCAAGTAGCGTGTGTACAACAAGCGGAAAGCCGGAGCGCGCCAACACATAGAGTGCTCGAGTGCACGACAACTTTTATTTTAATGGATGTCAGTGCCATTGCTAAGGGAGAATCTGCACAATTTCCATTCTGTTTTTTTTTTTTGTTGTTGTTTTGTGCTCCACACAAACACGAACGAGTGTTATTTTTCAATTTCGTGTGGCTTGCCGTAATCGTATAGTGGTTAGTACTTTGCGTTGTGGCCGCAACACCTCGGTTCGAATCCGAGTCACGGCAGATGATGTCTTATAAGCTATTACTTTTCACACCACATGTTTCAAGTTACGTTTTTAAATCTCTCTCTTTTTTTTTTTTTTTTATCAATTTAGCTGTTTATTTACTTGAAACCGTAGTATTCAAAGTCGGATATTAATCTTTCAGTAATTCCCACGGATAGGACAGAGATTTGAGAAAACTCATTGGTCATTTCTTAGTAACAATGTCAACTATTGGTCCGCATACGGTCGAATAGAAATCCGTCTTTTTCATTGACCCATGTAGTGTCTGAAAATGGAGCTGACATTATGGTAAGTTTGTTCAAATGTAGAAGTGTTCTAAAATAATATGTTGAAAATTCTGTTTCATTTCGTTTTCTGGCCGAGTTATTTCATTAAGAATGCTGAAACTCATTTTCGGGTCATTAAAAAGAAGAACCCTGTATCCAATTAGGAGTACTTGCCTGTTTGTGAAGCTGAATTATACAGAGATATGCTTCATTTTCTGTATATCTACTTATAGGACGTTCGTCGGACGTTTTTCTTTAAAAAAAAAAGAAAACTAATAAAATGACATGAAGTTATTCTTGCTTCTGCAATGAATCCTCCAGATAGTGGAGACGGCAGCGAAATTGCATCCAACATGTTACACACAACAATACAATTTGTAATATATATTTAACTGTCAGTAAGTTTAATGATATTGTCCTGCCAGAGTTTAAACACAGTGAGCACACCTGTGTAGCAGGCATCTCCTGTCCTGCTGTCCTTCACATCCTCCCTGCATTGGTTTAATGGTTGGGCCAACGCTGTGGATACCATGATTATTGTTAGCCTGTATAGTGCTGATTGCCAGCAGGCCGTCGTGTCACAATGCACAAAGTATGGTATTCTCTCCATCCATCCATTTTCCAAACTGCTTATCCTACTGGGTCGCGGGGGGTCCCCGGAGCTTATGCCAGAATGGCACGAGGCAGGGAACAACCCAGGATGGGGGGCCAGCCCATCGCAGGGCACACTCACTCCATTCACTCACACATGCACTCCTACGGGCAATTTAGCAAGTCCAATTAGCCTCAGCATGTTTTTGGACTGTGAGGGGAAACCGGAGTACCTGGAGGAAACCCCATGACGACATGGGAAGAACATGCAAACTCCACACACATGTAACCCAGGCGGAAACTCGAACCCGGGACCCAGAGGTGTGAGGCAACAATGCTAACCACTGCACCACAATGCCGCCCCAAGTTTGGTATTATTTGTTTTAAATAAATAAATATAAAAGACATGCAATTGCAAGACACTGTCTCCATAAACTTTATTATATTATCAGAACTTCATTAGCAGCCGTTATTGATCCAGGATTTTTTTCATTCAGGGTCTAGTGAACGTTGATCAAATCATTTTTTGATGTTTTTACAGGAGATTCTTCTGCTTTTTTCTGTTCATCTGCTCGATAAACGTGTTATCTAACTGCTTAGGATGATGCTGCTAACGTAGCCTGTTTGCTGTTATAAGATCTTGTTATATTATAAGATTCCCTACGTAAAGTCGCCGACTTGAAACTAAGGAGATCATGTTTAATTCTGAAGCTTGACTTTTAAAAAAATTACATCGCAAAACGAATCAGAACCTCTGTCAAAAACAAAAATCACAATTAACCTTTCTGCTTCACAAACCAAAAAACAACACGGGCCAAGAAAAATAGTTCGTGAGAGTTTATTTAATTGCAGTACGTTACAGGTCAGTACATTTTGCCACAGTCACATCCTGCTCATTCCCATCAGTGCGGTAAGGTGGCCAAGACAGGTCAACGAAGAGTTTTCTTGTCCGAGTTGCCCCTGTGACGCAATTTCAACATGGCGGCTTACACAGTAATTCTATTTTATAAATCTTTAAAAATGTTTATTTTGTTAAAGTGTTGGCGCACTCGCAAAGTCCTCCCCCTTCTTAATGGAGGCCTTCAGCTCGTCCAGTGCTTCCGCCACCAGCTTGGTCTCCAAGGCGGAGAGCTTGCCAAGGCCTAGGTTTCTTTCCACTCCGTGTCTGCCGAGGAGGAGAGGGGTGGAGAAATATGTGCATTCGCCTTCCTCTGACCTGACGAATGCACATTCGATGACCCCTTCTTTGCCATTCATGGCATCCAGCAGAGACACGGCGAACCTAGCCCCTGCATACGCCATGGAGAGGGTGGCAGAGCCTGCCCCAGCCTTCGCCTTCACCACCTCAGTGCCTGCGTCTTGGATACGCCTCGTGAGGTTAGTGAGAGTATCCACACTGAACTCCACTTTGGGAGTGCACCGAGATAAGACCGGAATTATGGTCTTGCCCGCATGGCCACCAACTACAGGGACGTTGACATGAGCAGGATTCAGTCCCGTGAGTTCGGCCACGAAGGTGTTAGCCCTGACGATGTCTAGCGTCGTCACACCAAAGACCCGCTTAGGGTTGTAAACTCCATGCTTCCTAAGAATCTCTGAAGCTATGGGAACAGTGGAGTTTACCGGGTTGGTGATTAGACAAATCATAGCTTCAGGGCAGTTGCGGGCACAGGCATCAGCCAGGGTGGCCACGATGGAGGCGTTGGTTCCGAAGAGGTCATCCCGTGTCATCCCGGGCTTCCTGGGCACTCCAGCAGGAATGACGACAACTTCACTCCCCTTCAGAGCTTGCGGGAGTTGTTCAGGGCCGACGTAGCCAGTGACCTGGGCCCTGGTCTCAATGTGACTGAGGTCTGCAGCCACTCCGAGGGTGTGGACAACGTCATAAAGCGAGAGCTGGCTGACCAGTGGACTCTTCTTAAGCAGCAGTGACAGGGGCTGGCCGATGCCCCCAGATGCACCCAACACTGTCACCTTTGTATTGCTCTGGGAAGAGCTGCAGAAGCTGCGAGCAATACTCACAGCTGATCTGGCTATCCGAGAGAACATTATCACTACTGCTTTGCTGGTACGCTGAAAATGAAATGAGAATTCTGCAGACTCTCCCTTATCACCCACCCTAGGTTCTAGAACTAATATACACGTGAGCAACTACGTAAAACGCTAGCTAGGCACGCAACATCTCATTGGACACGGACTGGAACAGAATGGAAGAACGTCACTTTGTGGACGAAATGCATTTCGGGAGTGAAAGAAATGCATTTTGTGTACGTGACTTTTCTGAACATATAGGCTATTTCCATAGGGTAGCCACAAATGCTACAGTAAACACTAGTTCGCTGCTTAAGACTAATGTATCATGCAGTTTTAATAACAATTAATTAAATAATTAATAATCAAAGACCAAATTAATATCCGTCGCTTTGCTCATATTATAAATAACCTGATATTGCCCCCTGTATATTGGGCCGAATTTTCTTCCCAGTCCATTACTTTCCACCGTAAAAAATAGCCAACAGATAATGTGAGCGCCTACAAAGGTTACAGCAGATTCTTTTGCTTTCTTCTCTTCATCTGCTCAATAAATGTGTTATTTGACTGCTTAGGACACAGCAAGAGGGTTGAAATTTGCGATTTCAGAGATGAAGACGGGGAAATCCAAACAAAATCGTACTGGCAAAATTGTTCAGAATCGCCGGAATTGCGCGGCGTGGCGGTAGGTGGCACTCGATTGTTTTACGGGCGGTAAGCGAAAACCGACTCGCTGGTGCTAGCCGAGCTTCAGCAGCTAGTCCTGGGCGGAATCCCACAGCGCCTCGTGGTGCGCCTAACCCGTCCGGCTCCTGACGCCGGCTTTGTCACTAGAGATTAGGACCAGCGGTGTGCAATGGATCTTAACATAAAAACTATGTGTAAGTGTAACCAGTGTGGTTTGGTTTTTATATTTTAAACTTATAAAATTTTATACTGGATGTTTGTGTGTATTTCCCTTAAAGAAAGTACCAACTGCTGATGCCTTCTTCCGGGCACCTCAGTTTGCCCCGTGGACAGCGAGACGGTAAGTAGTGTTTCGGCGGTCGCGTACAAGGAGTGTATTTTCAGTTATACTGTATAAAGGTTTGTAGCTTTGCTTTTGATTACGTTTGTGAATAATTATTCGTGTGTCGTTTAATGTCGTTTTTGTTAAAATGCATTATTTTGATGGATAGGTGAGCGGGCTTTTTATGTTCTCTGTTAGGAAGAAGACTGTGTGTAACCCCTATGTTCACGTGTTTTAATAATTGTTCTACCCAGATCGGTGGACAATAAGCAAACACCACAAAACACCAGTTAATTGTACGGCGCGATGCGAACACAGCGCAGATCCTGTACCAAGTAGCGTGTGTACAACAAGCGGAAAGCCGGAGCGCGCCAACACCCAGAGTGCACGACAACTTTTATTTTAATAGATGTCAGTGCCATTGCTAAGGGAGAATCTGCATAATTTCTATTTTGTTTTAATCCTACCAGCAAACCAGTAATCGGAATGTTTTCGCGCGTTGCAAGATCACCTGCAAGCATCGCTCGAAGCTTTTGCACTTCTTCCCAGAACAATGCCAAGGTGGCAGTGTTGGATGCGTCTAGGGGCATCAGCCAGCCCCTGTCACTGCTCCTGAAGAAGAGTTCCCTGGTCACACAGTAATGGGACACAAGTAAATGATTAGATTACAAGTGAAATTGCTCAGTGCAAGGTTTTTTTTTGTTATGCAATTGCTAAGCGATCTAACGCCGTCTCTATTTCAGGTCTGTACCGCCCGACTTTTCCTGGCTCCTCTTCCCGCGCCTCCAGAACCTTCCCACTCCTGTCCGACCTAACCCCGTTCCTCCCTCGTGGGTCTAACTCCTGTCTTCCGTCTGTTTAAGGATTGACCTTTTGGCTTCCTGACCTGCCTGCTCCCGGCTCATCGACAACTCATTTGGATCACGATCATTGTTTTGGCACTTGGTACCGACTGATCTCTGGCTTTGACCCTGCCTGTTCCTTGGACCACGAATTGGCTTTCGGTAATAAACGGATTTTGGTGAAGTACCCTGAGTGTCCTGATGTGAGTGTGATACACGGTCAGAGTCCAAATTTGCTGGGCTGTAATTCGTGCAAAGCCCGTGCCCATGGGTTAAGCTCGAGAAGAAGGTAATGAAAAGTGGAATATAGGCCTGTACTCACCATGCAGTATTGTTTTCAGATGTGAGATCCGAGGCAGACAATGAGGGAGATGCTGCTGAAACTGGGTACCAGATGTGGGAGTTCTGTCCTCTTTGAGATCCCAGAGACCAGCATCAAGGTACTGAGTTTAGTCTTAAGGGGTTGGTTTCCCAGAGAGGATTCAGATTAAGACAGGGGTTGGCCCTAGTGTGGAATAGTTAATCATGGTTTTAAAAATGAATACAAAACTCTTGTGTGATCCGAGTAGAAGAATGAAAATAAAATAAAAAATATTTACTTAAAGCAGCGCAATGCAAAAGCATCTCTATGCAAGTCCTCTGTAGTCTGTTGTAAATGGTGGAACATTTGGATTGTTGTCCTCTTCTCATGGAGGATCTGGGCATCCATGCATTTCAGGCAGTTGTGAAGGACAGCTGTCGCAGTGATGACAGTGCAGCAACTTCTTAATTGACACCAAAGTGTTTTCTCAAGGCACTGAAAATGACTCTTCCAAACACCGCGCGTGCTGTACTACAGTGTTTCCCAACCTTTTTTGAATTGTGTACCCCCTGAGAGATTTTCTCATACCACAAGTACCCCCTTTGTCAAATGTGTTGATGATTCAATAAAAGTAGAACGTACAACTGATTATCAAATGTAAAACATTTTATTAAATCTCCATAACTTGAACATTTAATTATTGGGCATTTTATTCTTTTCAGTTTAAATTTAACATAAATATATATGTTGCCACGAAAGTGAATGATAAATCTGAAAATAAATACTAAATTTAAAAAAAAGTAAATAAACCTCCCTTTGTTATAACAAAAGCTGAATGAGTCCCCTTTAAACAGACATTTAAACTTAGAACATCAGGAGCAAAACACTAAAATAAATAACCATATCAGTTTTACTTTGTTTTCATCATTCAACTTAGTTTAGTTTAATGAGACACCTGAGCTTGCTTATCTTTGATAAGCTCTGATAGATCTGGGGGCAGTGTGGAAACAGCTGTTACCAGGCTGTTCTCCACATCCAGTCTATTCCTCTGCTTGGTTTTGATGTGTGTCAAAGCTGAGAAGGTCACCTCACACATATAGGTAGAACCAAAAGGTAAAAGTTCAAACAGTGCATGTTTTCCCAGTTCAGGATATTCCTTCTCCACATCACACCAAAACTCAGTCAATGTCTTCTCAGCAAATGCTATTTTCAGCCCACGGTCAGATGACAAATCCATGAGATGCTCCTGCAGCCTTGCATGAAGGTTGCTGCTGCTCTCACTCACAATGAATGGGTCCCTCACCCAGTCCAGTCTTTCTGAATTTTTTTCAATGTCCTGAAAATACTGGCTAAAATACATGCTGAGTTTGGACAGATGTGCTTTCACCAGTTTGACCACTGGACCCCGGGCAACATCAGTGGTGGCAAGATGGGCATCAAGTAGTGGGAAACAGCTCACATTTCCCTCATCACATTTCCTCTCCCATAGTTCGAGCTTCTTAGTGAATCCTTTCACTCTGTCATACATTTTAAGGATGTGTGACTCCTTCCCCTGAAGTGATTGGTTGAGCTCGTTAAGTTTGGTAAACACATCAACGAGATATGCAAGGCGTGCCACCCAGTTTGCATCCTCAAACACCACAGCAAGAGGATGCAGATGCTCCTTGAGGAACATAAAAACTTCATTGCGAAGCTCATAGAGTCTCAGGAGCGTTTTTCCGCGTGAAAGCCAGCGCACGTCTGTGTGGAGCAATAGCTGTTCGTGCTCTGCGCCATTCTCATGACAGAGAGTTTCAAACAGTCTATGATTCAGTGGTCGGGATTGGATGAAGTTTATCATCTTCACAGCATCATCCATAACAGCACATAAATCAGGACAAACCCTCTTACTAGCGAGTGCTTCACGATGAATAATACAGTGCATCCATTTAATGTCGTTGTTTACCTTTTTGATGTGTCCGAACAGTCCCTTCCCGCTTCCCGTCATCGCAGCCGCACCATCAGTACAGACGTGGCTGCATGTATTCCACTGCAGATCATGTTCTTTGAAAAAGCTGTCTATAACCTGGAACATTTCTCCTCCGGTTGTCTTTCCTGGCAGCTTTTTACAAAATAAAATATGCTCATTTATGTCCGACACATCTTTGTAACGAACGAAAGCCAGGAGCTGAGCATCTCCACTCACATCTGTCATTTCATCCAGCTGCAAAGCGAACTGACCGGCTTGTTTTATTTTCTTCACCACTTGTCCAATAATATTAACTGACATATTGTTGATCCGACGGGACACAGTGTTGTTCGACAGGGGGACTTTTTTTAGTGTGTCAGCTGCTTTCTTGTCAATCATAATTTCAGCCATAACACTAGCTGCAGGGAGAATGAGCTCTTCGACAATTGAGTGTGGCTTTTTTGACTTAGCCACAAGCAGGGATACGGCGTATGATGCCTCCAGTGCTTTGCTTGATACAGACGTAGCTTTCATCATTACAGTCTGACCTGACCTAAATTCCGATAACTTTCGTTTGTAAAAAGCCTCTGTTTTACCGATACTTCCCGAGTGTTTGGTGCTCTGATGTCGTTGTAAATGGGCCGGCTTCATTGCGCTATTTGCTAGGATTTCCCCGCAAAAGAAGCACTGAGGCTGTGGCAGGTCCGCAGACGTAGAAGTGAACCCGAAGAAAATATAATTGTCATTGTACTGCCTAGGTTTACGTTTGGTTTCTATTTTGCGTGTCTTGGGGTCTGCTGAACCCTCTCCTGGATCCAGAGCAACGGGACGTTTCAGCCATTTATCCATATTTGACTGTGGCTGCTTTGACCCGTCAGTGACTTTTGTCTGTCTTGTACTTTCTCTCATGCCCTCTGTCGGTAGCGGAGCGTCGTGCAGATGCACAGCCCTGCTCTAGTCTTTCCGTCATGTAGTTGTTGTTTATGTCTTTTTTTGCTCTTTTCATTGATAAAAGCTGGGTTTGTTATTCATTAAGCAACACATCCCAGATAGATTTTCTTTCTATACCAGGGCACAGCTAATGGAATGGCTGATAATATTTACCCATCATCAGGGAAATTAAATATAAAATTTTTTTCCACGTACCCCCTGTAATGTGCTCGCGTACCACTAGGGGTACGCGTACCCCCGGTTGGAATCACTGCTGTACTAGACCGCTAGTGTGCATATGAGCCTGGTTGTAGCGACATGGCTCAGCTGTTGATGGGTGAGAGCATGACGTAAACACGAAATTCTAAGCATACCCACTGTCATCAAGCAATATGCCATTCTGATCCCCTCATTGAAGCTGAGTTTACAGAGATGAGTTAAGGGAAATTCATAAATCATGGGTTGCATCAGAACTATTTCAAACCGTGACTGAGAAAGCATTCTTCAGTTAATCTGGATTAAAATACCTTTTTATTCTAGGACTAGGCTTAGTCTGTCTGGTAAACCAGCCCAAAAAGTTTAATGCATGCTGGACTTATTTGTTTCAGAGTGAATATGAGTTATTGCAGTTCAGGTGTGACGGTCAGTGTTGCTTCTATTCACCATAGGCATTCAAGAAGCAAGATGATCGACCTTCATGTGAACAGTTGGGTGAAGGGCAGCCCCACAGAAAGTCCTTCCTATACAGGTCTTTTGCTGGCTTTTCTCTGAGCTGGGATATAAGTATTCTCGGATCGATGGGAAGGACAGTACATGTTTGTCACAGATCCTGCTCTTTTCTATCAATCTGGGGACACTTTACATAATTTTGGGTTGTTGAGGCTATTTTTCTTCTTTAATATGTATGTTTGTTTAATTTTGGTGAAATTGTGAGGGGTTTTATTAGCGCAAGTTTTTAAATTCCTATGGGATTTAGTGATAACTAGAATATCATAGCTGCCTAGTTGAAGGCCTCCATCAAGAAAGGGGATTTGTTTCTGGTCAGAAATTCTCCCAGTCCACATGGTGCACTTCAAGTCAGGTCAAGGGCAACCCCACACGAGGTCCTTCTAACACAGGCTTTCTGCTGGAGTGCATTTTGTAGAATAGAAGTATTCCCGGATTGATGGGAATAAGCAGGATCTGACTGTTGCAAACATGTACTGTCCTGAAATGTGCTTTAAATATAGTCTTACAAATGATTGTTTACGGTGTGATGTTTTTTGGTATGTGTAGCCAAAGAAAATTAGTCTGTACTGCACAATAATAAGACAAGTACTCAGAAGTAGTGTGGTCCAAGTATTAAAACTTGATAGAAATGGTGAAAATAAGATTTTTCTCATATGTGATATATTCCATCTAAACATATGTACCCAAAACCAGACAGGCCCAAGAATTTAATGCCAGTGTTTTCCTGTGTGAGTGAGGTGGGTGACAGTGAATACAGTCTGGAGATGTATATGATTTAACAAGGGATGGAGTAAGTCCATCTTTTATAAGAATTTACTTGATTATAGAGGTACTCAGGCCATGCTGAGAGTTTGAATCAGCTGCAGGACCTGAACTGTAGGCGCCTCCACAGTAAGCTGCCCATCAGGGATCTCTTGTACAGGCCTAAGATGACCAGAAACCCCCACTGCCCCTGGCCCGAGTGCAGTGAGGAAGAAACTATCATGCATGTCTTTTGGGAATGCTTACATGCACAGAGTGTTTGGGGGTTGTGCAGGGCCGCAACTTGATCTGACCTACGAGAAGATGAAGAGGAGGGCCCCTGACTTCCATAAACCCTTTGCACTACAGACCACTTACATTTTTGCCTACTTGTGTATATTCTGATGTACTACACTCAGTCAAAATGAACTGCTATTTACTTATTTGACCACCTGGTGTCACTAATGTTCACCATTTAGAAAAGCATCGAGCACTGACCGATTTTTCAACACACTTATTTCCCAGAAAGCAACAGGTAGCCACTGAAAGGTTTCGTAAAAGCGGAAATGTAGCCTTTATCTTCATCAGCTGGATTTCACTCGACCAATTTGAAGGCACAAATAGATCATTGAAATGGTTTCCGTCCTACTGTGATGGTAGATAATTTTATCAAGAAGGAAGTTTTTCTCTTTCGGCATGTATCAGGAAACAACAGACAATCGGTAAAGGGATTTATGTGACACACCTACGTCTGTGGATCATAGAGTCTGGAAAAAAAACCCAGGATGATTAGAAGAACAAAACTAAAAAATAACCAAAACAGTGTTTTAGACACACACTTGCACAGAATTCATTTTAGAGCAAAAAAATTCGCTTAAATGTTCCTTCAGTAGCACAGATGAGCGGAGTGGATTGGGAGAGCCATTATCAATAATAGGATCTTTTCCCACACAAAAGTACAGCTGTGTCCCAAGCCTCCCCCTTTCTCCCTCAGTTTCCCCCTAATTTTTGGTTGCCACAGACACGGTCGGGCACAAGGTGTTACTGGTAAGGAAGTACTGGAGCTACTCTTAACACCTTTTCAAATTTCACAGCAGGGCCCCACAATGCGGTGCCCCATTGCCGATCGGAGAGATGTGATGAGCTCCATTGTACCATCAACTTACAGCAGCAGCACTTTTCCCTGTAATATGTTTGATCCAGAGTTCCTCAGAGTAATAATCAGAGTTCCTCGGAGTATTACTCAGAGTAATAATCAGAGAACCCCAGAGTAATAATCAGACATTCTCAGAGTATTAATCAGAGATCCTGAGGAATAATAATCTGCATATTTCTGCATCATCATCTTTTAAACTCTCTACTTTTATTATGTGAGCCCCAGTCTGTAATCTCACTTGTGAAGAAAAACATTGTTTCTAAGAAATAAATGAGGGACTAGTGGAAAGTATTATGTACTCGTACATGTTACATTGCTGACAAGAAGCATAATACTTCTCACACTCCTCCACAATCACACAGTCAGACTCCTACAAAGGGGGTAAACTAACCACTAACTCACCTTTCCTCCGGTCCAGAACAAGATCCCCCCCCTCCCCCCACCAGCTGGTGGACCATCCAGTAACAGAAAGTCTGTTAAGCCAAATACTATCTGGTGCAGTTTTGCAGCTGTCCTTCTGCTACAGGAGTTTTATGTGATAGAGCTTTATAATATGTATTTTACTGTCTGTCCTGGGCTCCAAGTAAATGCCTCATAGTAAATATTAATTTCATAGAACAGAGATTTGTTGTCATGTTGTCACGATATACCACACTTTGTATTTTGAGAGGGACTTACCTCTGAGTTGTTTCCCAAAGAGGTTCAGGATGTTATCTGGCCAGCAGTTGTATGACAACCAAGGAACATCTTAAATCAATACTGTAAAGCAGTGTCTCCCAACCCAGTCCTCTGGGACCCACAGCAGTCCATGTTTTCCCTCCCTGCCAGATAATCCACATTTTTGGCCCAGGGAGCTGGGAGGGAGAAAAAATGTGGACTGTCTGTGCGTCCCAAGGACCGGACTGGGAAACATTGCAATAAAGGATGAATGTATTCATACCGCGCATGTGTCTGTGTGTGTGTGTGTGTGTGTGTGTACAGATATACCTTATGTTGCGGGAACCCACAATAAGATAAAAACCTGTTATTTTTAAGTTGTGGGGACCAGTCCCCTTAAGGATAACCTCAGTGTAATAAAAATCAGTGACTACAATCAAAAAACTAAAACTGCCAAAAGACTTGTATTTTGTTTGGTTACTTATGGTCAGGGTTAAGGCTGGGTAGCGGTTAAGGTGGTCATTTTTTATTTTGGTTTTTCCCATAGAAATTAATAGACGGTCCCCACAAATATAGGAGTAAAGGTCTCTCTCTCTCTCTCTCTCTTTCTCTCTGTGTGTGAACTTATAAATGCCAAATAACATAATTTTATTAAAACAATCTCAGGTTAAACAAACCCAGGGAACAAGAGACGTGTGGAAATGAATAAGTAATTGGGATGATCAGTATGATCAGTAACTCTTGTCACTCGCTGAATGACAGACCCTGCCCCCCCCCCCCCCCCAAAGGTACCAGGGAGGAATAAACAATGCCTCATCTACATTCTGTTGTTCTTCCTCTTTTGGACTCCTCCTTTGGTATCAGAATTGCTGTTCCTTTCATTTTCATGTTTTCATGTTTGTGTGCAAGTGCTAAACAGGGTCATGGCATTAATACATGATCTATGCCTAAATTACAGTCCACTGAGCTTTTAAGTCCCTTCTTACAAGATATACAAAGCTTCTTGCCCTTGTTTGATTTTTATAAGTTAAGTGATGAATAATGATAAATTCTAATTCTGCTTCTTTTTGGGTGAAGTGTTTTGGTGGTTTTTAGTGCATTGTGTGTGAAGCGTGAAGCGTTTTGAAAAAGTGGACATGGTATTGAAACAAGTGTGAAAATGATTGGAAAGAACTGTAAACAGTCAATTACTGTAAATTCACTTCAGGCAAATAAAGCAGAAATACTGGATAGATTAAACTAGCATTCTTAACAAATTAACGCTTAAATTAAAAAACATTTTGGCAAAAAGACTGAATACGGCTCCTCATTCAGTCCTTTTTTTCCCCCTGCAGTGACAGTACTGTTTGTCTCTCTTCTCCCTCCCTCCGTCTCTCCCTCGGTGACATCTCTGTGTGGCCCTGTACCTTGCCAGGCGCTGTGGTCATCGCGTTTGTGGTGTGCTGGCTGCCCTACCACACGAGACGGCTCATGTTCTGCTACGTCACTGAGTGGACAGAGTGAGTGCAGCAGATCAAATCGGTCAAGGTGCTCTTCACGAATACCTGTCCATAAATGACTTATTTTACATATGAAATATTCTAGGCCTGTGATGTTTTCTGTCCTGCCTTTTAGGTAAAAGGAGTCGTTCTGCAGGATTGTTTTCAGAAACAAACAAACCACATATGTCACAAGGAATGCTTGGAGCAGAGTGACACTGCAGATCGTAATGTGGTATTATTTTGCTCCACTGCTTTAGGAAGAACCCTTTGGGAGAATAATCAGTCAAACCCAAAGGTCAAGCAAGGTCACCATTTTAATCAGAAGTCTTGTAGTGTGACGATCGCGTTCGCGGGAAGCGGCGATCGTGCGGGCAGGCGGGAAAGGAGCAGGCAGACAGGCAAATACGGGGCAAAACTAGGGGTTTAATCAAGGGACTGGGAGAGGGAAACATCGAACGCCAACTAACATCAATGACAGACAAAGGACTCAGGTAAGACACGGACTGAAATACACAGGACTGATTGAAAATAATCAGACACAGCTGGGTACAATCGGGAAAGAACACGTGGGTAATCCGGGGGGCGTGGCACACACGAGGATCGTACGAGCTGGGCGTGACATGTAGGTAATTACACTGACTTTTCAGCTCCTGAGCAGATTGCAGCAATATGTACCAATGCGACAGTATGCTGAAGAGAGAGGGAATCACACACCGCTCATGTTTGAATGCTAGCAGACCCACAGACATCGCTACGCAGTGAACTGTGTCACACGCACATGATGCACTACGGTAGGTCAGTTCGAATAAGGCAAAATGCAAAGCTATTTAGGGAAAGGAATTCACTCTCATTTTCAGTGGTGGATGTCAGATGAAATACTGCGAAATTCCTTCGACCTGTCCATCCATCTTATTACCAAGTTTTGGGTAAAGGGTTGCGGGTTAGTGTGCATATGATGTTTGAAGATCATCATCCATAGGTTACTTATTGAAAAACACACAAGTAACAAGCTAAAAAAGAGAAAAGAAGTACTTTGAGCACAGTCATACTGTAGCATGTCTGGTGCCTAACTAAATCAATATTCCAATCTGACAGAAGCGCCGAATTTAAAAGGCTGTTAGTAATGGGATTTGGTCAGATTCTCCTAACTAAGAGTGTTGACTGCATATGTTTCCTTTTACAGTTGCCATGGTTTTTCAAATTCCATTCAGCTTTATAGATGATGGGGGGGAAAAAGTGTTCTTAACTCGGACTAAATGAATGCATGCTTGTGAAGGCCGAAGGAAACTTGAGAGGAATTATATAAGATGTTTAATTTTTTACCACAAGTACACTGACTTAGCTTTTAATAATATAATAATACAGGTAAAGGCTGCTGATGAGTTACATAAAAGTGCATGATGTTCATATCCTGATTACACAAATGCACTAGCAAGGAACGCAATAAGGAATGGCTTTTTTCCATTCTGCTGAGTTACGCTTGCTTGTTTGGCTGATGGATTTATCCAAAGCAACTTTTTTAAACCGTAAAGTAAAGCTGAATTTTTTTACTTTAGCAATTGAGGTTGTGTCATTTTCAAGGGTACTGTGGAGAGCCCTTTCAAACAGGACTCATTACAGACATCTCAGCTCCACTGTACTACGGGCAATCAGCCGTGAGTTATAAACTTCCCATGCTTTTGGCACTAAGATCTTGTTCTGTAAAGCTCAATGTCATTGAAGCAGTTTTTCTGTTACTGAAATACTGAATGGATACAGTATTATTGCTGTCTATTACAGCACCTCATTGTGCTTATACTGACACGATAATTACATTGGTTTAATATACTCGGCTGGAAATATTGCTTTTACTGCATAAATGACGATATATTTGTGACCCGTCGCCACGAAATGAGTCTTAAGTCGCACTTGAAGAACTGTACCCATAAGACTCATTTCGTGGTGATGGGACACATTTTTCTAATTCTCTTAAGCTTAAGAGTTAGAAAAGGATTGCGACGTTTGTGGACTGAGGTCGTCAGAATCAGGAACTTCGTCAGAATCAGATTTATTGGCCAAGTATGTTAAATTACACAAGGAATTCAGTTCCAGCCAATGCTGTCCCACCAGCTAGACAGACAATGAACATATAATTTATACACAACACACAATCCATCCATCCATTTTCTGTACAGGGGGTCGGGAGTCTATCACAAAAGCTACGGGCGCAAGCCAGGAACAATGCACAACAATGCAATATACTGATCATATACAACACAAGCACTATAAACACAGTGCAAACAACAATAATGAGCATCATATATGGGAATGAGATTGTGGTGTGTGACCATGGTATAATACAGTATTTGTAGATGCAAGGCAGCTGACACAATCAAAAAAATTATTTAAAACCGTAAAAGTCCCTGTTGATGCCAATAAGTCTAGGAAACACTGCAGAGTCACTTTGATGGTCCTGGAAATTTGGGAAAGTAGCCAATCTTTCCTTGTACACACAAGGCTTGGAACTGTAATAAATAAATAAATTGATTAAAAAAAAATCAATTAATGAGAAAAAATCACAGAGCTGTTGGAGACTAATCAGTAATTAGGAAAAGCGTTTTCTGGCAGTTACAGTATACGGTGTGTAACTAATGTTTCTACTATTATGTAAAAAAATAAACTAGACAAGTGGTTCTGTATAGACCTTCTGCATGGATTGATGGGATCAAGCAACATTCCCTTCCTGTCTCTTTTCTTCCACAGCAGCCTATGTGACTTCTACCACTACTTCTACATGGTGACAAACGTGCTGTTCTATGTCAGCTCTGTTATCAACCCCATCCTCTACAACCTGGTATCGGCAAACTACAGGCAGATCTTTTTCTCCATGGTAAATTACTTCTGCCGGTCCCCCTTCGACGCCTCGTCCCCCTGCCTCTGTCCCTTGTCCGGCGTCTCGTCGGGCTCCTGCGGGCCCCCCGACTCCGGCTCCTCGGTCCCCTACGGGGCCTCTACCTCCGGCCCTTCCCCGGACGTCGCCGCCTGCGGTGGCTCCCCCCTCCTTGGGACCTTCGCCGAGGGCCCCTCCTGCTTCCTCGTCCCCTTCCCCGGTGGCCCCTCCTGCTCCCTCCTCGGCCCCTGCCTCGGTCCCTCGCCCGGTCTCCTCGGCTCCTCCGGGGTCCCCTCCGGCCTCCGGGCCGCCTGCAGCCCCTCCGGCTGCCTCCCGTCGCGCGCTGGGTCTCCCTCGGGCTCCCCTCTGTTCCCCCTCCTTGTCTCCCTTCGCTCCTCCCTTTGTCCCTTCGGTCCTCTCTCCTCCTTCCGCCTTTGTCCCGCCTCTCTCTGCTCCCTCTGGCTCAGTTCCTCCTGTCTTTGCTACCCGTCCTCCTCTGTTCCCTTTGTTCCCTCCTGGTCCTTTTTTTCCTCCTGTTCCCGCTGTGTCCCCTTTCCTGGTTTGTCTTTCTGCCTTCCCTGTCCTTTGTCAGCTCCTGTCTCACGTCCTGTCGCTTGCCCTGTTTTGTGCCTCAGTCCTGTTTCCCGTCTCTCGTTGATGGTTCTGTTTTTTTTTGCTCCAGGTCCCGGTTCCCGTGTCCCGTCTCTCGCCTCCTCCCTGGCGTGCCCGGTGCAGCGCACCTTTGGGGGGGGGGGTTCTGTCATGCCCTGCTCGTCGGCTCCTCGTGTGTGCCACGCCCCCGGATTACCCATGTGTTCTTTCCCGATTTGTACCCAGCTGTGTCTGATTATTTTCAATCAGTCCTGTGTATTTCAGTCCGTGTCTTCCCTGAGTCCTTCGTCCGTCATTGATGTCAGTTGCCGTTCTATGTTCCCTGCCCCGGATCTCTTAATAAAACCCCTTGTCAGCCCTGAATTCGGCTTGTCTGCTCGTTCCTGCCTGCCGATCCGCACGATCGCCGCTTCGTCAGCCTGCGATCGTGACACCTGTCACCAGAAGAAGCAGAGACAGGTCCTGACCAGATACTCCAATAGTACCTCCAGCAACTACACCTGCTCTACCAATGTTATCAAGGAGACTGTGTACTGATCTCTGATTAGCTAATGCTAATTAATATCACCTGGCAAGCAAGGGAGGATCATGGCTACAGTAAAATCAAAGCAGCAGAATTAGTCTCAAACTGAATGTGCCAATAACGGTATTTGTTGTTTTTTTCATCAGCCTTCAGGGAAAGGGGAAGGTAAGAGTCATTTTCATAATTGCCCAAAACGTTAGGCTGTATACACATACTCAGTGATCAAAATATTAATCTCATAGCTTGGTAATTATTTTCAGTTCAGGTGGCCTGTGAATTTTCTTGAGCAGAATTAAAAAAGAAGGACTTTCATTCTATACGCCATTCAGTTCTTTATTTTAGCCTAATAACATAGCATCATGCTATATGTGTATCTATTTAGAATGCCAAAAGGATAATCGTCCTACTCTCTTTGCGGCCAACAAATATTGACGTTTGGAAAATAATCCTAAAATTGTAGAAGGTTGCAAAAGGATTCCACTGTCTGTCAGCGTGACTCATCATTTTTGACATGCACAGAGCTGAAAGAGTACCAGCCTAACAGATCTGGATCCTGAGAACACAAAACAGCACCTTAGACTGCAAACAGAGTCCGTGTCACCTCTGAGAGTCTGAGAGCGGCAGGAGAACAGCATGGATGACAGCTACATTATTTCCTTGTTAGCTCAAAAGGGAGCAGGATGCCATGTTGGATATATCACTGTGTTGCACTGTGAAGCTTTGTCAGTCTTCACAGGTGCGTCACCCTTTAAGTGACATTCAGCATAAACCCTTCAGTACAAAAGTAAAAATCTGTTTTCCAAAATAGAAACACTGCCCAGTAGATAAAGAGAATTTTTTCATTAAAAACTCCTCTGCAGACGGTTCTAAAGACGGCTGCATTTCCAGTCATGTGTGTTCGCGTCCATCCTAGGCTGTGAATGTTTTTCATCATCATCCAGCTTGTTGATAGTGCATCATCCAAATGTCTCTCAATTCTATTTTTACAGACATCATAGCAAATCAATGTCCCATTACATTTTGCTATATGTGGTTTAAAGCATTGGAAGACTGTGCCCATTTCTTCTTTTATTCAGATTGCTGTAGCAAACCAGCCTCATGAATTAACCAAACTGGGTCATAACACCGACTGAAAAACAGCAATGTGTTTTCTGTTTCATTTAAATCCACTCCACTAAGAGAATAGAATATGGAGTACAGAATGAAACCAGTGTTTTCAATCCCAATTCTTACACCTAAATTCTTACGCATTAATAATCATACATTTGTTTTTAATTTGTTTCATGCAGCATAATCCTACTGGGAAATACAAAAAGAGAAAATTTTTCATGAAAACAATCATTTTAAAACCGTAATTACATGAGAACAGTATGTAACTCCACTTGCTACCATTTACACAAACTTTCATCCTTATCTCCTCTTTGATAATTACACAAGATTTGTTGAGTCATATATCAAGAACCGTATTCACAGCATCTGCTACAGTATGTGAACAAAGTGTGATTACATCATTATTTCATGTGAAGGTGAATCTTCATTTTGCTACTCTGGTGAATTTGTATTTTGCTTTTTTTGTGATTGCAGCGTTTGTTGTATTGAAGCTATTCTTGTGAAGTCACGTTGCTTGCATCTGTTATTGAAAAGAGGGATTGTAAATCTGAGCAAGAATTAAATATCTGCTATATATTTATTTATAGACAACTGAATGAGAACATGTAGACTGCTCAAAAGAATTAAAGGAACGCTTTGAAAACACATCAGATCTCAATGGGAAAAAAATCATACTGGATATATATGCCAATGTGGACTGGGTAATGTATTAGGAATGAAAGGATGCCACACTGTTTGATGGAAATGAAATTTATCAACCTACAGAGGCTGAATTCAAAGACACCCTGAAAATCAAAGTGAAAAAAATGATGCGGCAGGCCAGTCCATTTTGGCAAAATGTCATTACAGTAACTCAGAATCATAATCAGTAGGTTGTATGGTCCCCACGTGGTTGTATGCATGCCTGACAATGTCGAGGCATGGTCCTAATGAGACCACGGATGGTGTCCTGGGGGATCTCCTCCCAGATCTGGACCAGGGCATCACAGCTCCTGGACAGTCTGAGGTGAAACCTGCTGGTGTCAGATGGACCGAAACATAATGTCCCTATTCACTAGTATTATTCACTAGTCCCTAGTGTTCTATTGGATTTAGGTCAGGCGAGCATGGGGATCAGTCAATGGTATCAATTCCTTCATCCTCCAGAAGCTGCTGGCATACTCTCCCCACATGAGGCCGGGCATTGTCGTGCAAAAGGAGGAGCCCAGGACCCTCTGCACCAACACAGGGTCTGACAATGGGTCCAAGGATTTCATCCCGATATCTAATGGCAGTCAAGGTGCCATAGTCTAGGCTGTAGAGGTCTGTGCGTCACTCCATTGATATGCCTCCCTAGACCATCACTGACCCACTACCGAACCGGTCATGCTGAACAATGTTACAGGCAGTATAACGTTCTCCACGGCTTCTCCAGACCCTTTCACATCTGTCACATGTGCTCAGGGTGAACCTGCTCTCATCTTTGAAAAGCACAGGGTGCCAGTGGCAGACCTGCCAATTCTGGTATTCTATGGCAAATGCCAATCAAGCTCCACAGTTCTGAGCAGTGAGCACTGGGCCCACTAAAGGGCGTTAGACCCTCAGGCCACCCTCATGAAGTCTGTTTCTGATTGTTTGATCAGAGAAATTCACACCAGTGGCCTGCTGGAGGTCATTTTGTAGGGTTCTGACAGTGCTCATTCTGTTCCTCGCATAAAATAGTACGTACCAGCCCTACTGATGGATCCAGCTCTCCTAGAGTAACTGTCTGTCTCCTGCAATCTCCTCCAAACCCTTAAGACTGTGCTGGGAGATACAGTAAACCTTCTGGCAATGGCACATATTGATGCACCATCCTGGAGGGGTTGGACTACCTGTGCAACCTCCATAGGGTCCAGGTATCGCCTCATGCTACCAGGAGCCAAATGCAAAACTAGTGAAAAAACTGTCGGAAAAAGTGAGGAGTGAAAAATGTCAGTGGCTTCCAGCTGTTAAACCATTCCTGTTTTGGGGGCTGTGTCATTGTTTCCCCTCAAGTGCACCTGTTCTTAATTTCATTAACACCAAAGCGGCTGAAACTGATTAACAGCCCCCTCTGCTACTAAACTGACTAGATCCATATCCCAGAAGTTTAATTGACTTGATACTAGACTCTGATTAAAAAGAGTTCCTTTAACTTTTTGAGCAATGTATTCTGATATAAATAACATTCAATAAATAAATGTGTACATGGACATACTTTTTGAGAGTAACGTGATTTTTGTGTGGGTCATACACACGCACGCACGCACACGCACACACGTGAACCTGCATGGCTTTGATGACCTTTTCAAAACTTCCAAGTGACTGATTAGTACCTGGCATTTAATTAAAAGTTATGGGGCTCAAATGACCACAACCAAGGTCAGCGGTATGAAGTATTATCGCTCATCTTTATAAGAATACTGGGTAACTCTTTACTTAAAGCTGTCATCTATAATGCAGTATAATGTTTGGTATAAAAAATAATAAAGCATTACAACATCTTCCTTTGAGAGTCATAAGGCATTATAGTGTTGATTATAATACTTCATAAGCTCAAATGAAGCTCTCATCTATAATGCAGCACAGATATCTTCATAATGTATTATAATGGTCAGTATAATAAAGGATGCTTTGTACTTCATTATGAAGGCATAGTGCATTATAAATGAGTGCTTCATAAAGAAGTCATAATGCATAATAATTTGATATTCCTTTTATATATATATATTTATAGCCATATTTATAATTCTTTATGAATGCATTATAATGTGTCATGAATGTGTTCATAGATTCTTATAGACATGGCATCAGTTCCCCCAGTTCCTACACTACTGAATAAGACATGAAAAACTAGAAAATAAAAAAGAAATATGAGCAGAATATATATAAAGGAAACATATTGTTCTGCATTGTGATTCATTGTTAAAGATGGCCAGAGATTTGCAGCTAAGCATTATCCTTTTCTCTATAACTGACAGCAGATTTCCCATTGGAAGAAAACCTTGGAATAAGGAGGGTCAGAGTGACAGATGAGTTCACACACAAGCGCAGCTGCTCCAACCTCAGATCTAAATGAAAAACACAAAACCTGCAATTCTGCTAGCATAATTCCTGCTAGTACTTTCGTCATGCTGCTTAATGGCAGAAACAGTGTTAATTTTGCTTTAAAGAGCTACATTTTATGCCCTGTGCATTACCACTCAGAAGTGTATTCGATACCAATTTGCAGTAAAGCACTTACAACAATTACATACTGGAATAAAGGTGTTTTCATGTATTTCAGTAAAAATGAAAGCAAATATAATTACAGTGGTGAATATATCTTGCATTTCTGCAAGCTGTTCTGTGTGACCAAGGCTTTGGGGTAATGAAGATAATGAAAAGCTGTGCCTGTAGTTTCTTGTCAGATGCTTACAGGTCATACAGTGCCGTCATTTTCAGTTCCGTCCTCGGAAAGTGACCTGTTGTGAGGGCCGCTTATGAGGTCACTTACTTCAAGGTCTGCTGTGATTTAGGGTGACTCTTTGGTGCCCAGACTACAGCTGGTCCAAGTAATGGAGCTAAAATGCAAATAAAACATCTCCAGTAGGAAGTTTTTACCACCTACACCCAACTTTAAATATTAAAAGGATATAAACCACTAAAAGAAAAAGAATCTAGGGAAATGATGCAATGTCAATGCAGTTAATAATGCTAATAGGATGACATAGTGGTTTGGTGCTTAGGCGCGCCTCACAAAGCAAGGTTCGTGGGTTTGATTTCTGCCTCTTGCTCTCTATGTACAAATGGAATCTGAATAGTATCCCACTGTTTATGTAAATCTCCTTCAGTTTCCTCCCACAGTTCAAAAACATCTGGTCAAGAGGTGTCTCTAAATACAGTTACTGTAACTTGTGGCATGACGAGATGTGGTTGTCAGATAACAGAGAACCAGGGAAAGGGTATATACACAGGTGATGAGGTTTAAACAACAGGTGTGACCACTTAATAAACAAATTAGGACTGACATTAGGGTAGAAGACCGGATGTTCAGCAACATCTGCTGGCCAAACTGGTAGCTTCCTGTACTGGGCAAGCAATCAGTGAAAACTGATGTATAAATAAATAACTATAGAACTGTATTCGTATTGTATTCATATTTTGTTTGAGAATTAAAAATGCAAAATGCTTTCACGTGAAATGCATTTGTTCCTAGGCCATTTTAAACTTAACATGGGAAAAACCCCAAAAGAGTGGTGAATGCATAATATCACACAAGAGAAAGACACCCCTGGACACCAAAGACCACTGGCGTGACTGAGAAACACCTCAGTAATTAAAGTGATTCATTAATGCAGCCAAAATGAGTTCATGTCATAGTTTCTAATACTAATACTTTCACACCCAAAAAACTGATTTATCTTCTAATAATACTTGCTAAATTATTCACAAGTAATATGTGTTTTGTGCCTACAGTAGTGCCTACAGGAGTGTGACACTGGGGGAACAGAATTTGCCTTGGCGGTGGGGTGGGGGCAAATGCAATGTGTATTGTGACATCGCACTGGGCACATATACAATAGTCACATTGTGAAAGGATGGGAGCAAGATGTTACAATTATTTTGAATGATAAAGATTTCATCATTTAAAATTAGCCATTTCACAACTATATAAAACAGGATACATTAGATGTGTTTTGTCTTCATAAAACACTTAATAGCTTCACTAAAGCTCAGATTCATAATTAATTTTCAGAGAAGGGAGAGGGGGTCCCCCCTGTCCCATCATTTCCAATACCCCTGCTTCCAAAAATTCCAGATTACTACATTGTTGCTTATCTATATAATTGCATTGCTATATAATTACAGTATGTAAATGTTGTACATGAGTGGTGCAGTGGTTAGATGTGTGCAAATCAAGCCCACCCAAATGTAGTGAAAACACAAGACAGAGGCACCATATAGTGCTTGTGAGGGTCAGCTCAGGGGCAATACCCCTGTTGGGGGCAGCACTGGCAGTGCAGCATAAGTACAAATGCATGTCATAAATGCCTGCTCCTATACAATGACTGATTGGAAGCACATGAATGAAATAATGTACAATGGAATGAAATACACTCTCAGTCAAAAGCTTCTGCACACACTGAGATTTCTATATTTGCATGTTAGTCACTTAACATCTACCAAAAATACACTCAATATTCTTTGCTAACAAACAAATTTACAGTATGTTCACCATTTGAGTACCTTTATTAGCAAAACAATTTGACTATGGAATCATCACACAACCAAACAGGATGTCAAATAGTATAAACTAGATCAGATCAAAGGCCAGCACAGATGCAATAATGTGCTTTAAGAATATAGTATAATGAGCATTGCTATATGCTAACCAAGGCCATCTCAACGCCACAGCCTGAATGCAAGTTGGATCAAAACAGTGTTAAAGTTACTTCCCCATTGAAAAAGTGGATGTATATTAGCAAAAACAGATCAACTCAATCATATACTATATTTGGCAATTGTCTACATGAAGCAGAACTGATTCAGAATACAATAAACAGTTATGACTTACCTAGAACTACTGACAATTTTATTTTCTTGAACTTCTGAAGATTAATCACCATGCCCATCTCAATTTAAAATAGTGACGATAGCACTGAAGATGTGTATGACGAAAGAACAAATGTTATCTGGATAGCGGAGACCTAAAGACCATTACTCTGCAAATGTAAACAATTTAGCTGTGTTTTTAACAGTTTGTTACTCAGTTAGTATACCTACTGTGTAGGAATTAGAAGGTACTACACAGGCATGCACCTGCAACATACACAAAATGCATTTCTTTCACTCCCGAAACACATTTCATCCACAAAATGATGTTCTTCCATTCAGTTCCAGTCCCAGTCCCAGTCCATTTCGAAGGAGATGTTGCATCCCTAGTTTGCGTATTTACGTAGTTGCTTACGTGTATAAGCTCTAAAACCCAGGGAATAAATCTCACTGTTGCTAAGGGAGAGTCTACAGAATTCTCATTTTGTTTTCAGATTACCAGCAAAGCAGTACTCTCTCGCATCAGAATGTTCTCTTGCATCGCCAGATCAGCTGCGAGCATTGCAATACAATGCCGGGAGCAAAACAAAGGTGGCAGTGTTGGGTGCGTTTGGGGGCATCAGCCAGCCCCTGTCACTGCTCCTGAAGAAGAGTCCACTGGTCAGCCAGCTCTCACTAAACGATGTTGTCCACACCCTCGGAGTAGCTGCAAACCTCAGCCACATCGAGACCAGGAATCAGGTCACTGGCACGGTATGACCTCTTTGATACCAACGCCTCCATCGTGGCCACCCTGGCTGATGCCTGTGCCCGCAACTGCCCTGAAGCGATGATATGTATAATTACCAACCCAGTAAACTCCACTGTTCCCATAGCTTCAGAGATTCTTAGGAAGCATGGAGTTTACAACCCTAAGCGGGTCTTTGGTGTGACGACGCTAGACATCGTCAGGGCTAACACCTTCGTGGCCGAACTCACGGGACTGAATCCTGCTCATGTCAACGTCCCTGTAGTTGGTGGCCATGCAGGCAAGACCATAATTCCCATCATATCTCGGTGCACTCCCAAAATGGAGTTTAGTGCGGATACTCTCGCTAACCTCACGAGGCGTATCCAAGACGCAGGCACTGAGGTGGTGAAGGCGAAGGCTGGGGCAGGCTCTGCCACCCTCTCCATGGCATATGCAGGGGCTAGGTTCGCCGTGTCCCTGCTGGATGCCATGAATGGCAAAGAAGGGGTCATCGAATGTGCATTCGTCAGGTCAGAGGAAGGCGAATGCACATACTTTTCCACCCCTCTCCTCCTCGGCAGACACGGAGTGGAAAGAAACCTGGGCCTTGGCAAGCTCTCCGCCTTGGAGACCAAGCTGGTGGCCGAAGCACTGGATGAGCTGAAGGCCTCCATTAAGAAGGGGGAGGACTTTGCGAGTGCGCCAACACTTTAATGCTGCCTCTTTTGGATGAAGAATTCCCCTGGCTTTGGATGTTTTTAAACTCTTTTAAAAGATACTGCTAACATTTAAAATGTACCAAAAAAAACGTTTTTCTTCAGGTTGGAGATGTTAAACACTCATCGCTAGACTTCTGTTTTGTCACGGGTTCAAAGCTATGAACATCCTCTGTGCTGGTGTTACTATTTGCCAAAGAGTAATGCGTAAGAACTTTTCTGAATGTGAAATATAAGGTGAACCATTAATACTTTGAAAATGGACACTGAAAGTTCAGATGTCTGTACTTGTAAAAGAAAATAAAACAGGATGTATATAACTTATGACTGCTACGTCTGTCTACTCTATATGTGACTAATCACCACGAAATGAGTCTTATGGGTGTATTTCTACCAGTGCGACTTAAGACTCATTTCGTGGTGATGGGTAACATATACAGTACATGCATACTTATTATTTCCGGAGTTTTCTGAATTGTTTGTTGTGGAAGTAGCAGTAGCCACATCCAGACCAGGGCCCAGATCACTGGCTACGTCGGCCCTGAACAACTCCCGCAAGCTCTGAAGGGGAGTGAAGTTGTCGTCATTCCTGCTGGAGTGCCCAGGAAGCCCGGGATGACACGGGATGACCTCTTCGGTACCAACGCCTCCATCGTGGCCACCCTGGCTGATGGCTGTGCCCGCAACTGCCCTGAAGCTATGATTTGTCTAATCACCAACCCAGTAAACTCCACTGTTCCCATAGCTTCAGAGATTCTTAGGAAGCATGGAGTTTACAACCCTAAGCGGGTCTTTGGTGTGACGACGCTAGACATCGTCAGGGCTAACACCTTCGTGGCCGAACTCACGGGACTGAATCCTGCTCATGTCAACGTCCCTGTAGTTGGTGGCCATGCGGGCAAGACCATAATTCCCATCATATCTCGGTGCACTCCCAAAATGGAGTTTAGTGCGGATACTCTCGCTAACCTCACGAGGCGTATCCAAGACGCAGGCACTGAGGTGGTGAAGGCGAAGGCTGGGGCAGGCTCTGCCACCCTCTCCATGGCATATGCAGGGGCTAGGTTCGCCGTGTCCCTGCTGGATGCCATGAATGGCAAAGAAGGGGTCATCGAATGTGCATTCGTCAGGTCAGAGGAAGGCGAATGCACATACTTTTCCACCCCTCTCCTCCTCGGCAGACACGGAGTGGAAAGAAACCTGGGCCTTGGCAAGCTCTCCGCCTTGGAGACCAAGCTGGTGGCCGAAGCACTGGATGAGCTGAAGGCCTCCATTAAGAAGGGGGAGGACTTTGCGAGTGCGCCAACACTTTAATGCTGCCTCTTTTGGATGAAGAATTCCCCTGGCTTTGGATGTTTTTAAACTCTTTTAAAAGATACTGCTAACATTTAAAATGTACCAAAAAAAAACATTTTTCTTCAGGTTGGAGATGTTAAACACTCATCGCTAGACTTCTGTTTTGTCATGGGTTCAAAGCTATGAACATCCTCTGTGCTGGTGTTACTATTTGCCAAAGAGTAATGCGTAAGAATTTTTCTGAATGTGAAATATAAGGTGAACCATTAATACTTTGAAAATGGACACTGAAAGTTCAGATGTCTGTACTTGTAAAAGAAAATAAAACAGGATGTATATAACTTATGACTGCTACGTCTGTCTACTCTATATGTGACTAATCACCACGAAATGAGTCTTATGGGTGTATTTCTACCAGTGCGACTTAAGACTCATTTCGTGGTGATGGGTAACATATACAGTACATGCATACTTATTATTTCCGGAGTTTTCTGAATTGTTTGTTGTGGAAGTAGCAGTAGCCACATCCAGACCAGGGCCCAGATCACTGGCTACGTCGGCCCAGAGCAACTCCCGCAAGCTCTGAAGGGGAGTGAAGCTGTCCTCATTCCTGCTGGAGTGCCCAGGAAGCCCGGGATAACACGGGATGACCTCTTCGGTACCAACGCCTCCATCGTGGCCACCCTGGCTGATGCCTGTGCCCGCAACTGCCCTGAAGCTATGATTTGTCTAATCACCAACCCAGTAAACTCCACTGTTCCCATAGCTTCAGAGATTCTTAGGAAGCATGGAGTTTACAACCCTAAGCGGGTCTTTGGTGTGACGACGCTAGACATCGTCAGGGCTAACACCTTCGTGGCCGAACTCACGGGACTGAATCCTGCTCATGTCAACGTCCCTGTAGTTGGTGGCCATGCGGGCAAGACCATAATTCCCATCATATCTCGGTGCACTCCCAAAATGGAGTTTAGTGCGGATACTCTCGCTAACCTCACGAGGCGTATCCAAGACGCAGGCACTGAGGTGGTGAAGGCGAAGGCTGGGGCAGGCTCTGCCACCCTCTCCATGGCATATGCAGGGGCTAGGTTCGCCGTGTCCCTGCTGGATGCCATGAATGGCAAAGAAGGGGTCATCGAATGTGCATTCGTCAGGTCAGAGGAAGGCGAATGCACATACTTTTCCACCCCTCTCCTCCTCGGCAGACACGGAGTGGAAAGAAACCTGGGCCTTGGCAAGCTCTCCGCCTTGGAGACCAAGCTGGTGGCCGAAGCACTGGATGAGCTGAAGGCCTCCATTAAGAAGGGGGAGGACTTTGCGAGTGCGCCAACACTTTAATGCTGCCTCTTTTGGATGAAGAATTCCCCTGGCTTTGGATGTTTTTAAACTCTTTTAAAAGATACTGCTAACATTTAAAATGTACCAAAAAAAAACATTTTTCTTCAGGTTGGAGATGTTAAACACTCATCGCTAGACTTCTGTTTTGTCATGGGTTCAAAGCTATGAACATCCTCTGTGCTGGTGTTACTATTTGCCAAAGAGTAATGCGTAAGAATTTTTCTGAATGTGAAATATAAGGTGAACCATTAATACTTTGAAAATGGACACTGAAAGTTCAGATGTCTGTACTTGTAAAAGAAAATAAAACAGGATGTATATAACTTATGACTGCTACGTCTGTCTACTCTATATGTGACTAATCACCACGAAATGAGTCTTATGGGTGTATTTCTACCAGTGCGACTTAAGACTCATTTCGTGGTGATGGGTAACATATACAGTACATGCATACTTATTATTTCCGGAGTTTTCTGAATTGTTTGTTGTGGAAGTAGCAGTAGCCACATCCAGACCAGGGCCCAGATCACTGGCTACGTCGGCCCAGAGCAACTCCCGCAAGCTCTGAAGGGGAGTGAAGCTGTCCTCATTCCTGCTGGAGTGCCCAGGAAGCCCGGGATAACACGGGATGACCTCTTTGATACCAACCCCTCCATCGTGGCCACCCTGGCTGATGCCTGTGCCCGCAACTGCCCTGAAGCTATGATTTGTCTAATCACCAACCCAGTAAACTCCACTGTTCCCATAGCTTCAGAGATTCTTAAGAAGCATGGAGGTTACAACCCTAAGCGGGTCTTTGGTGTGACTCTAGACATCCTCAGGGCTAACACCTTCGTGGCCGAACTCACGGGACTGAATCCTGCTCACGTCAATGTTCCCGTAGCTGGTAGCCATGCGGGCAAGACGATAATTCCCGTCTTATCTCGGTGCACTCCCAAAGTGGAGTTCAGTGCGGATGCCCTGGCTAACCTCACGGGCGTATCCAAGACGCAGGCACTGAGGTGGTGAAGGCGAAGGCTGGGGCAGGCTCTGCCACCCTCTCCATGGCATATGCAGGGGCTAGGTTCGCCTTGTCCTTGCTGGATGCCATGAATGGCAAAGAAGGGGTCATCGAATGTGCATTCGTCAGGTCAGAGGAAGGCGAATGCACATACTTTTCCACCCCTCTCCTCCTCGGCAGACACGGAGTGAAGAGGAATCTGGGCCTTGGCAAGCTCTCCGCCTTGGAGACCAAACTGGTGGTGGAAGCGTTGGATGAGCTGAAGGCCTCCATCAGGAAAGGGGAGGACTTTGCAACAAACACAGCAGGTCAAGGGGAGGCGCACTAAAAGTCCTTTCTTCACAAACTGTTTGCTGGACTCCTTTTGTACTTTATACGTATTCCCGGACTGACGGGAACGAGCAGGATGTGACTGTGGTAAACTTTTACTGTCCTGTAATGTACTGTAAATAAACTCTTACGAACTATTTTTCTTTGGCCATATTGTTTTTCTTAGCTCCTTAGCTTCAAGTCAGCAACTTTATGTCGGGGGATCTTATAATATCCCTGCCTCGTGCCCATTGCTTCCAGGATAGGCTCCGGACCCCCCGCGACCCAGTAGGATACGCGGTTTGGAAAATGGATGGATGGATCTTATAATATAGCAAGTTCTTATAACACAGCAAACAGGCTATGTTAGCATCATCAAACTAGCTTTTGTACCTACAGGTTACTATGCGGTTCTCACGCTTATTAAGCAGATGAACAGAAGAAAGCAGAAGAATCTGCTGCTACCTTTGTGGGCGTTCATATTATCCGTTGGCTATTTCCACATTCTGAGTGGAAAGGAATGGTGATGAGTCTGATCACGGAAGAAATACATCTGATAGTTTTGCACATAACACAGTACGTGGCCCAATACTGTTCACCTCGTCAGAGCTGCATCCAGTTGCTCGGATCCAATGGGCCGACGTAGTCAGTGACCTGGACCCTGGTCTCTATGTGACTTAGATCAGCAGCAACACCAATAGGATGTGGACAATATCATAAAGAGAGAGCTGGCTAACCAGGGGACTCTTCTTCAGGGGCTGGCCGATGCCCCCGGACGCACCTGCTACCTTGGCATGGTTCTGGGAAGAGGTGCGCAAGCTATGAGTGATGCTTGCAGCTGATCTTGCGACGCGGGAAAACATTCTGACTACTGGTTTGCTGGTAGGATTAAAACAAAATAGAAAGTATGCAGATTCTATCTTAGCAACGACACTGACAGTCTCTACCACGGCTCCAGGTCGAGACCGACAAAAACTTTTTGATTAAAGAACCGAACTGAATTGAAGTTCAAGCAAGCGTACAGTTAATCCTTGCTGCAGAAAATGTCACTCTGAGATGATCATCCAAAGGGTTCCTGTCTTTCAAAGTGTGCTATCAAGAACAAATTAAATTATGTCAGTTAAACAGATTATGTTAATCATGTACAGATTGTTTCTCAGTAAATATGACATTAATTAGTGTTAACAATACAGGTTGACCGATATTTGGCTTTTTTTTTATGTATCGGCATCTGCCATATTCGAGTGTAGTACACCGATTTACAGACAGGCACGTCTGCGGGCAGCCCAGTATTACTGTCGCTGTAGAACACATGACCCATGCTGCCTTGTGCAGGACCCCAGCCAGAAGTTTTGGAAGAGTGCTGGGAATAAATGGTAAGGCTTAAATTCTAATCTTTCAAAGACCTATTTAACTGGTTTGCTATGAAATGTTGCTTTAAAAGAGAACGCGAATTATGCTGTCGGGAACTGGCGTAATGACACTGAGCCCTCGTTAAGGATCATTGATTCTGACAGAGTTAGTTTGGTGTGCTTGTTGGTGGGCTCACAGACGTTTTTTAATCGTTAAAAATCATTTTGTTAAAATTTTAGCTATTACCATATCAGCCCGATGTTATCAATTCTGTTTTTTTTCTTGTGTCGGACAGTTTCACTCTGTGTGTGCGGGGTGGAGCAGGCAGCTCTGAAACACTGTAGCATGTGTGAGAGTTGTGTTACTCTGCCCCGATCACAGACAGCACCGTCCTAGGAGACACAGAGCTGATAAAAACAATGCATGGCAGAGAAAACGGTTTGTTCAAAAGCGTGGTTACCATTCACTTGAGCTGATGCTGACGATGGTCTTTCTGTGCAACTTGTTTGCATTTGAGAGCGGAGATCGTAACAATATGTCAGACGTCTCTATGAAAAGTGCACGACTATGCGCAGTTAGTTTCCTCATTAATCATATCTATGCTTTATACTGGCTTATCAGTCGACAACGTCACAATCACTAAGGGTTTACGTTGTCCTTGCATACAAGGCTGTGTAATACGCCAAAGGTATTTTATTTTATGCGATCGCTAGGTTCTAATTGCGAATTTAGCTTGTAAGATATCTGTTTGCTAACAACATAAACAACATGTTAGTGAAAGGTTTTGGGCCTTGTACACTACTCATCATACCATGATGCACTTAAATACTAGTGTTTTTTTTTTCAAAATGTATTAAGAGTGTAATTGTTTTAATGTGCATGGAATACTGGAATTGTAGAATGAATTAGAGGTGAAGGCACTATAATAAAAATGCTAACCTTGCAATTCTTTTGCTTTAGTATTTGCTATCTGATGGCTGTGAGGGATGGGTGGGGCAAGGAAGACTCAGGGACTGGAAGTGGGAATAAAACTGAGGATAACATACACATTCCTTTTTTTGTAGTTTACAAATGTTCCTTTCCTCAAAAACGAGGAGTTTGCCGCTATATTGTGTACTTAAAGATTCTGATCCTGCTATTTTTATTATTGTTTTAGTATTCAATAAATGCTAAGTTGAGACTTTTTTTGTATGGTTTGTTATTATTAGCGTGATATATTACGATGCAGATAGAGGGGGAAAACGTCCAATTATCGGGCATAAAAAATCAGCAGCATATACCGGGCATCACCTGACCCTGACTCCTAAATTTCGGCATCAGGTATTGAAAAACCCATATCGGTCGACGTCTAAATAACAATTCTCACAGAGGACACGCTACACATAGAGTTTCATCTGGGCCTTCAACCAAACTCGTATAGCTGTCACTGAAACTGGCCTGATGTCTGTGAACGGGCACTCTTGCCTGGCATGTCCACATCCAGGGTCACCAGGTGGGTCTGAAGAAACCTGTCAAATACTGACTGGACATCCAACTGTTGATTTGATCCAAAGGCAGCGTCCCGTGCAGTGCTACAGGCAGCACGACTGGTTCCCTCTTCCGTAGACTGTGCACTGAAAGAAAAACAGTCTAAGGTTAGTATTCAGTGGTGAGGGATTTGATTTTGTGTTGATTTTTCTAAGTCTTCTGACAAACATAAAACATGCTTACCGATTTACCTGCCAGCTTGCTCAGCAGCTTACTTGCCGCCACCACATTTTGAGCTATCACAGTAGAATGAGTGAGATAATCGGCGAACAAAGACTTTTCAGTGTGTCATGCTCTTGCTGGTTGTTTCAAACACTCCTGGGCAGTCTGGCTGGTCACTGGGTACATCTGGTATGTAAAATGCAAGATTAATATGACATTTATTCATACAACTAACACAACACCTGATGACGTATTTAGAAGAGACTGTAGGGGAAATGAATCATGACGATTAGCTAACTTTTGGTGTAGCCGGTTGAGGTTGTTTGAGACGTTCTATGTATGTCATCCTGTGGTAGACAAAAAGTCCTGAGACAAAAAACCTCATTTCACTCAGGTCATCAGTGATTCTTTGATCCCCCTTGGAGTTCAGTAGATGTGGACAAGCACACGGCTAAAGTAGATGGCAAACCACTGTGGCAGAGGAAAAACAGCAACAAAGATGTAATTCCTGCTATTAATTCGGTTAAACATGTATATTAACGTAACATTTTACTTATAGGGGGTGTCTTTAAATTGGGCTATCAAGGGATGATCAATAATTTTTATTAAAATTAGCTTTCGCTGCCGCTTTATCTCCTAACGGTCTTCATGATTCAAAACACCTGTCTCGAGATAATGTTCGATATTCAGTTTTCTGTTTTTAATAAATTCTACAGGAAGTAAGATGGGGCGTTTGTCATGACAGAATTGTGATATCCAGTACACAGACAACGATGCACACCGATTATTTTTGCGATTTCGTGATCTGTGCCAAATCGTGTTAATAGCGAATATAATAGAATTTCAGCTGTAATGACATTGACATGGAGGTTTAGCATTAGCTCATGGCGACTGTTGGATACCCCGTTTCCCAGATTGCTTTACGTACGAATTTTAATTAATTTTAGAATGTTCGAATGTATCCGTATAATGTGCAATGGAACAATACATGAATGGTTTAATAACTTTAAAACTAGACAAGACAGGCACATCTAGAGAAGTGTGCTTTGATCAGTGGACAACGGGGAACAATGCACACCCTTTGGGTTTTCAACTTTCTCTATATAGCATTCTCTCTAAGTTATTAATTAATATATTGCATGCATATTATACATATTTCATACATATTGAGTCCCTCACGATTAGCGCGCTAAAGTCGTACGGATCATCCATATACCCCCGTTTTATCTTCGGAGAAATTGTAGTTGGAGGCGTGGTGCACGTATAGGGCTGGCTTACGCAGAAACCTCTACTTAACCAAGGTCAAAAATTGCTCGGAGCAGGTTTGAGACTAAGCGTATATTGCCATAGCAGCACGCATCGAGTAAAACCTACCCACCTTTCGTAGTATGGGTTAATCGCTAAATTACACCGCACGTCATCAAGTTACTCGCAAGGTTACCCCGATAAGCCAGTAACCCCGCTTCGTAGTACAGGCCACCCGTCACCTATCCATTAAAATGCATTTGAATAAAAACGACATGAAACGACACAGGAATAGTTATTCACAAACGTAAAAAAGTAAAGCTACGTAATTTTATACGTTATAACTGAAAAACACTTCTTGTACGCGACCGCCGAAATACTACGTACCGTCTCGCTGTCCACGTGGCAAACTGAGGTGCCCAGAAGGCATCAGCAGTTGGTACTTCCTTAAAGGGACATACACACAAACATCCAGTATAAAATTAACGGATGTTTATAAGTTTAAAATATGAAATATAAAAACCAAATCACACTGTTTACATTTACACATAATTTTTATGTTAAGATCCATTGCACATCGCCGGTCCTAATCTTTAGTGACAAAACCGGCGTCAGTAGCCGGACGGGTTAGGCGCACCACGAGGCGCTCTGGGATCCCGCCAAGGATTAGCTACGGGGGCTCGGCTAGCACCAGCGAGTCGGTTTTCGCTTACCGCCCTTAAACAATCAAGTGCCACCTACCGCGCAATTTCGGCGATTCTGAACAATTTTGCCAGTACGATTTTGTTAAAAAGTCACTGGTCCGCTACCTGCGCTACAGCCCTGCAGGCCGGCTGTCATCAGTGATATGAAGCCAGTGTACCAGGGTGTTTTGGTTACACTAGATTTGTTTTGAAAAACTGTTTAAAATATACTTTGAGACTTGTATTTCATTATTATTTTCTATGATTAATTATGGGATTCTGTCTTTGTGGATCACATCACACTTAACTGGCCTGTAGAGTGGATTATCGGGGATTACAGTAGGGGGGGGGGGGATTTTGGTTATATAATACAAACATATACAAACATTATTTGTTTTCTGTGCAGGTATGTAATATAACTTCTCTTTTTGAAACGTGCCATGACGGGGAGAGGTACAGAAAGGAGGGATACAAGACCTGTGTCTGTATTATTTGTTTTCTGTGCAGAAATACACCAGTTTGAGTTATATGTTGGTGTCGTCCCGTCATTGGTGCACAACTAAAACTACACAACGCAGAGCGAAATCGGCTACACCAGGACGGCGCCAAACCACCGCTTTTTTCCGACACCATCTGGTAAGTTGCACTTCATTTTAATTTTTACTCATCTGTGAAAATGATTAATCTGAATGCTCACAAATATAGCCTAAACGATCTTCCAACAGGAATGATAATTAAAACATACCTGTATGTTCCAGGTTATCCGATATATTAGGAGTTCAATTCTAGCGTCAGGTACTTGTAACGGCACACGGGCTCGGACTGGGAAGAAATTTCGGCCCAACGTACACAGGGCAATATCAGGTTATTTATAATATGAGCTAAGCGACGGATATTAATTTGGTCTTTGATTAATTATTTAATTACAATTATTTGTATATTATTATTATTATTATTACTTGATATTAAAACTGCAGGGTACATTAGTCTTAAGCAGTGAACCAGTGTTTACTGTAGCATTTGTGGCTACCCTATGGAAATAGCCTATATGTTCAGAAAAGCCACGTGTACAAAATGCATTTCTTTCACTCCCGAAATAAATTTTCGTCCACAAAGTGACGGTCTTCCATTCAGTTCCAGTCCATCTCCAAGGAGATGTTTCATGCCTAGTTATCGTTTTACATAGTATATAAGTTGCTCGCAATACAAAGGTGGCAGTGTTGGGTGCATCCGGGGGCATCAGCTAGCCCCTCTCACTGCTCCTGAAGAAGAGTCCACTGGTCAGCCATCTCTCACTTTATGATGTTGTCCACACCCTCAGAGTAGTTCCAGACGACTGCCACATTGAGACCAGGGCCCAGGCCACCGGCTACGCCAGCCCAAAGCAACTCCCGCAAGCTCTGAAGGGGAGTGAAGCTGTCCTCATTCCTGCTAGAGTGCCCAGGAAGCCCGGGATGACACGGGATGACCTCTTTGATACCAACGCCTCCATCGTGGCCACCCTGGCTGATGCCTGTGCCCACAACTGCCCTTATGCGATGATATGTATAATTACTATTTGCCAATGGGTAATGCATAAGAACACAACGTTATGCTGGTTCAATTGCTGGAATTCGATTTTTCTCAATGTGAAATATAACGTGAACCATTAATACTTTGAAAATGGACACAAAGTTCAGATATTATGTTTGTGCTTGTAAAAGAAAATAAAATAGGATGTTTATGACTTATGACTCCTACACCTGTCTGCTCTATATACAGTACATGCACTGAAAATGATACATCCAGGAGGGCCCCTGACTTCCGTAAACCCTTTGCGCTACAGACCACTTATATTTTGCCTACTTGTGTATATTCTGATGTACTACACTCAGTCAAAATGAACTGCTATTTACTTATTTGACCACCTGGTGTCACTATTTAGAAAAGCATCGAGCACTGAATGATTTTTCACACTTGGAAAAAGCTTCAGTACCTCAGAAAGCTTCATTTTGCCATCATTATCTTTGGGCCTAGGGATCGTCGTGTTGAGTCAAACATTCTGTTACAACACAGCATGGCTCAGATGGGAAAGAATGGTAACGATTCACTTACAACTCCAAGACAAAAGGGGTTTATTAAACAGAATCACATTAACAAAAAGACAGACCAGGCGAGGGGACAGAACTTCCAACACACGGTATCATAACACACACTAACTGACTGGGGAAGTGAACAAAGGCAGGCATTTAAATACACAGGTAATGAGAACTAACAAAGGGCAGGTGTGAATCATCAAAAACATTCAATCAACAAGGCATGGGACAACAAGCAACAGGTGAAATAAATGAAGAATACATGGGACAAGAAACTATGGAACGTAAGAGGGCTGACTACACTAAGAAAAAACTAGGAACAAGTACAAGCAGTACGGTTAACCGATGCACAAACAGGGAAGACAAAAATCAGGAACATGAAGCAAAGACAAAGAAAATACTACTCTGCGCAGCTGGGGATGATAGTCTGAGCCACGTGCTCGACCGATTGAGCTATGTGGTGGCCTGGTGAACAGAGAAAACACACAAGCATGAAGGACAGAGATGGGGAAAGGCAGGATGGCCAGCAGTGCCTGCTGCTGCCAAAGGGGAAAGAGCACAGAAGGAGGGATCAGAGGACACCGACCCTGACAGAATGGTCTTCCTGTTAGTGTAGTGCAAGCTGAAACCCTTGGGTTCCTATAAAGCTATTAGTTGAGTTCTCCCAAAGCAAGCTTGATGGGCCGAATGGCCTCCTCTCATTGTGAATTTGTTATGTTGGAAAATGTATTACTTCTTCCATCTCAGCATTCTGCTACAGGGCCCCAGTTTTGCGGAACGGTTCGTCAGTCTTTGTTAGGGATGCCAAATCGGTCTCTGTCTTTAAATCTCGATTATTGTTTCAGTTTAGCTTACCTTCCACTTAACATGTAACACACCTTCAGCTTTGACCTTGATCACAGAGTGGGCTTGTTTGCTAAAAGCGAGGTATAAACTTTATTTCAGTAATGTTAGCATGCCCTGGGGTGTTGGGCAACCTGCTGACCCTGGACCCCCAGAGGTTTTTTTTCTCCCTGCTTGGGAGTTTCTGGTTCCTCTCGTCTATTGTCATGTGGATTTCTTTCATTTCTTTTTCTTTCTTTTACCCCGTTCATGTATTGTTCTCTCTTAAGGATGTTATAATGTATCACAACACACCCATGTAAAGCACATTGGGGCAACTTCTGCTGTGAAACACTATTTTATGAAAATACATTGAATTGAACTGAATTACAGTGTAGTCTGAGAGTCAAAGTCTAAATCTTAGATATTGATCTTTCATCAAGAGATTGCTACAGAGAGCAGTCCACACCCCCAGTGCAGGAAGATGTAATGACCACCACACAACAGCATCACACTGTAAGGGAATGGAACTCCATAATATGTCAATATGATTTTACATGTTACAGTTCAACATGCTCAGATGCTGGTACCAGAGATGTACAAGTTATATCTGGCAAAGCAGATTCATAAATGTGACCCCCAGTTCGATCACATGAAGTTACAAATGGACGAGAAACATCTTTCAGTAGAAAATGACTAATTTGGAAACAGAAATACTGTAGCATAAATTAACAGTATGATCTGAATGAAATACACAATTTTCTTTGTCACCTGACAATGCGTTGAAACATTTGTTACTTAAATTATTTACTTTTTAAATAAAAAAATACAAAACAACAACATACTGTGTGAAAAATAACACTTTGGGGGGAAAAGGTATCTGCATATATTAACAATATGTCTTTCACAAACCTTTTGGGAGGGGGTCATCATCTTACAAGCACACTAAAGGACATCTCTCTCCTTTTACTGTGGCTATGTTATGGAATATAACACTTGCCACGATGATGTCACACACCTTTGTTGGAGTGACCCAGAGATCATGCAGGAACTGGAACTGGCCCTTGAGGATCCCGTTAGTCATTTTACGTTTACATTTATGGCATTTAGCAGACACCCTTACATCAGTGCTTAGAGGTCTCATCAATGAATACATTCTGATACTGGTTCAATAGAACCCGACTAATAATAATAATATCACTCTAAAAAATCTGTTGGCAAGTAATGTTTTTTTAAAACAAGAGTATAATCCTGGACGTGCTAATCCAAGTACTTCCGAAAGAGGAAGGCTTTTAGTCATTGTTTGAAGAAAGTCCATCGCTCAGTTCTTCGGCCATCTAGGGGAAGATCATTCCACCAAATGGGTGTCAAAATAGAGAAGAGTCTAGATGCACGTCTTCCTTGCGCCGTGAGAGATGGTGGTATCAGTCGATCGGTGCTGGAGGATCGGAGAGAGCGTGGTGCGGTGCGGGGCGAGATGAGTTCTTTTAGGTAGGAGGGTGCTGGTTCATTTTTATCACAGGCAAAAAGACAGACTCCTGAACCACTCACCACCCCCACTAATTGATTTCTGTGGGGGATTCTCTTTCTGCACCGGAAAATAAATTATTAGTAATATAATAAATTATGAACACTATAGGACTTGCATAAAAAAAAACCTTGCAGATGATGCAAGCTCCACAGAAACACGCACGGATGATATTTCTTATAACGGGTGGCTCGCCGTGATCGTATAGTGGTTAGTACTTTGCGTTGTGGCCGCAACAACCCCGGTTCGAATCCGGGTCACGGCAGATGATGTCTTATAAGCTATCACTTTTGTCACCACATGTTTCAATTTACAATTTTAAATCTCTCTTTTTTTAATCAATTTAGCTGTTTATTTACTTGAAACCGTAGTATTCAAAGTCGGATATTAATCTTTCAGTAACTCCCACGGATAGGACAAAACTTTTAAGAACTGAGAAAACTCATTGGTCATTTCTTAGTAACAATGTCAACTATTGGTTCGCATACGGTCGAATAGAAATCCGTCTTTTTCATTGACCCATGTGGTGTCTGAAAACGGAGCTGACATTATGGTAAGTTTGTTCAAATGTAGAATTGTTCTAAAGTAATATGTTGAAAATTGTGTTTCATTTCGTTTTCTTGCCGAGTTACTCCATGAAGAAAGCTGAAACTCACTTTCGGGTCATTAAAAACAAGAACCCTGTATCCAATTAGGAGTACTTGCCTGTTTGTGAAGCTGAATTATACAGAGATCTGCTTCATTTTCTGTATATCTACTTATACGACGTTCGTCGGACGTTTTTCTTTAAAAACATACTAATAACATGACGTGACGTTATTCTTGCTTCTGCAATTAATCCTCCAAATAGTGGAGACGGCAGCGAAATTGCATCCAACATGTTAAACACAACAATATAATTTGTAATATACATTTAACTGTCAGTAAGTTTAATGATATTGTCCTGGTTGTCAGAAATAACGGCGTTTCGTTTCGTGTCATAGCTACATATAGCTACCTCAACAAGGCCGATAAATTTGATGGTTTTTGTACAGTATACCCATCCAAATCGTCTAATGTGTATGGAAATAAAACTGGAACTGAAATATACTCCTTGAAACCTGTAGCGTGTGATCGGGGACAAAAAAATACAATTAGAAATTGGTAGCTGTTGTCGCTAATCTTCGCTTTCTGTATTTATTTAGCTGCGACGGGAAGCCAGGCTTAGGAGGGAGTACTTGTACCGGAAGGCTCAGGAGGACAAGCTGCGCACCATCGAGGAGAAAAAACACAAGTTAAAATCTGCCCTAGACGGTAAGAGCCTCGCACGTGTTAATTTCTAGATTTTTACCGTAGTATACAACGTTATGAGAAGCCATTCCCTCCAGAATTATCTAGTTGAAAGCAAAGCGTGACGATACACGGTAACTTTAAGCACTGTTGCCTGGCAGTGTTCCTGACCAATGTTGCTCGGTCAATATTTGAAAAACTTTAATCGAAAGTGGGCAACAGGTGAGTTGCCCTTTGTCACACCTGGTTGGCAACTACCCCGAAACATTACTCAAGAAGCTCCCCAGTGTCACCTTTATGGATATTTTAGAACTAATAGGTTGAAGGTTGCAGTCTTGTCCCTGCTGTGTGTGGAGTTTGCATGCTATGTCAGTGTTGCCCAGGCTTCCTGCATATATTCTGGTTTATTCCCATTGTTTAAAGATATGCATTTAGGTGAATTAGTGTCTCTAAAATAACTGATGGTTTGTACTTTGTGTGTGTGTGTGACTGTGTAGGTCTGCTGTGCTTTGGACTGGCATCCTGTACTGCTTAGGATAGGTCCAAGGGGCCCACCTTCCCTAATGACAAGTCATTGAATAGATGAATGATACTAAAGTATTTTATATTTTTGTGAATTCTGTCATGTTGTGGTGTAGATCGTTGTAATGTGATTTTTGTAGAAACACATCAAACAGCCCTAATTATGCAATGCACCAATTATGTTTATTGCCTCAAGTCTGTATGATTGTGTAGTCTTTCTATACATCCCATAACCACAGTACTAAGGGCTTCATATATCTTCCAGAGAATCGTCTCCTCCCGACAGAGATTCGTAAGGAGGCCTTGCAGCTCCAGAAGCTTCTTGAATATGATGATGAGGGAGCAGAAGGTGAACACAACTTATGACTTTGTTTATGTCCTGTCAACACTCTGATGGTAACTACAGGAAATGAGTGTGATTTATTATTTTTTTTGGCAGGTGTCAGCAGTCACACTGATGATGAGTATAAATGGGGTGGAGTCGAAGACCCAAAAATTATGGTGACGACATCTAGAGACCCTAGCTCCAGACTTAAAATGTTCGCCAAGGTCTGTTACAGTGCCATACATGGAGCATAGCAGTAAATTTTAACTGAAAACCTGATAATTATCCTTCAGCCATGTTTCAGTGAGGTCCAGCATTGCAGTCTGTGTTTTTGACTTCTTTGGTCCTCATTGTGGTTATCAGGAAGTGAAGCTCATCTTCCCAGGGGCTCAGCGCATGAACAGAGGGAACCACGAGGTGAAAGCATTGGTCCAGGCCTGCCGTGCGGCTGAGGTCACAGACCTGGTGATTTTACATGAGACCCGAGGCCAGCCAGGTAGGTATATAGTGAGACATGCTGAAGTGTATAAATGACACAGAACGCAGTCCTCCAACTTGCTGGGGAAAATTTGGGGGTTGGTGGTGGGATTGGCACTCCAGCCACAGTAGAACATCTCATGTCTGCTCGGACCGAACAGGCATGACACTTTCCTGCTCTCGACGGGAGTAGCTCCCCTGGTCATGGGTGACTTCAGTGCAACCACTGACACTGATAAGGCTGGCTATGAGGATTGTGTCGGTCCCCCTGGGTCTGAGGGACTGTTTAATGCTTGCATAGACTGGGTGTTGGGCAGGGTCGTGGGGTCTAGCGGCCGTGGAGCTGTGGCAGATGGATATTTGGAAGAATCTTTGGAAGAAATGGGCAGATTAAAATGATAATAAAAATATGGATTAGAATAAAGTGTCCAGTAGTTTACCATTACCTGTATTCCCACCCACAGACGGCCTGGTCGTGTGCCACTTGCCATTTGGACCTACAGCCTACTTCACGTTGTACAACGTGGTTATGAGACACGACATCCCAGACATCGGCACCATGTCCGAGGCCTTCCCACACCTCATCTTCCACAACTTCACCTCACGCCTGGGGCAGAGAGTGAGTACAGCATGAATGTGGGTTTTAGCTCATGTTGTTTTTGCTATAGATTCTTAATGAGATATTTTAACATTCGTTTACTTCACATGTTCTTATTTCTCATACAACCTTATCCAGTGCGCTGTACTGGGTAAAAATGTTATACATTTGCATCACCAATAAGCCTGTCACGATCAATTATATCAATAATCAAGTAATCTACTGATTAAGCTGATGATTCACAGAGCAATCATTTATACATAATGTAATATATAATATAATTAGCGCGAGGCAGGAATCAGCCTATCGTTGCAGGGGACACACTAAAACATATGGTGTTGTTACGTGTGATGTTAATATCCACTTGATATTTCATGCACATGCAACTGTCACATCGTAAGGACCGCAATAGTCTGTTGGGTTCAAACCGTCGAGAAGTTGCACTAAAACCTTTTTACTCAGTCACTGGAAACTTTGCAAGCTTTAGTTTAAAGGCTGCATTTGCATGAGATCTGCGAGACAGTCACAATCATTCTCATCCAGGCCCTTGGACTCATTCTTAGACTATTTAGAACATTTGTGAAAAATTAAACAAAAATGAGCAAAGACGGGAAAAGCGAGCAGGACTGGCTGCAAAAAGGCATTTATCTTTCAATGAATGGAAATATTTTATATTCCATTATTGAGGAAAAGTAATTGATTTCTCAGAATTGCTTTGTGTCTGTTGTCACAACACACAGCAACACCACCAATTTATTTGACAGACTCTGCTACTAAAGTTCTTTTTGGCTGTCTAGTTAATTTTCAACTCCTAAATATCGCAGTGTATTTTTCCCAGTCTCATTTGGTCGTAAAACACACGATATGTTAACAAAAAAAGATGAATATTAATCCAGTCATTATGGAACATATTATGTAAGATGTGGCTAAGTAACAGGATCAAGCTTTGTTTTAGCAGTGATTATTTTGACTTACAGGAAGTATAGAAAGTAAATTAAGCAAAATAATTTAAGCGGACGTGATGGCGAAGACAGACTATGCTACTCCGCGAGGCTAAATGACACACATCTTTGGCTAACCTCACGATATTGGGCGAGTCGATCAATCCCGAATGTCTTCCTGTAAGATGTATTTGCATTGCTGTCGTTCTGTGGTGATATTTAAGTTCTGCTTTGCAATACTGACAGACGACTTCATTTTCACTCAGTTTTAATCAGAGGTTCTTCCATGGAACTTTTTATTTGAACCCTCATCCACTATGTGCCGTAGTCCCTCCAGCTTGTCGAGTAATTGAGAAGGAACATTTTAATCTGTGCTTATTAGTAATTGACTTTAACTGTAATCGTGACAGTTCTGATCGCCAATCAGTGTTACATAGGCGCAATTAGTATTTCCATTTGTGTTCACGTAATCCAGTATTGTTGAAGTGCAAGTAATGTATGGCGCTTCATATTATTATATAATATTCATTTAATATATTATTATGGTGAGTAGCTTTGGATATTTTCCGAGTTAGACTCATGGTTATTTAAAGATGTCAGCCTTTTCTTCTCCCGCTATTTACAATTGGTTTGATTGGCAAAGGTCAACCTCACCACATTGCGGGGGTTAGAGTCACAGGTCCTCCGTGATCTGGATGTGAATGTGAAATTTTCCTTGGTCCCCCTCGGCGAGCAAAGCGACCATGTGAGCGGAGCGGAAAAAACAAGAAGAAATGCAAGAAACGTGAGATACAAAGATCACTACAGGCCACTGCGAGAGGCTGCCTTGAACATGTCCTCCAAACCAGCACTGTACATATATTTTATGCATTTATAATTTACTAAACCTTTATGTGTCGTCCGCTGGCCTTTGCATGTCATTTGCAGCCATCACAAAACTCACCATTTCTTATGTTGGGGCCAAGATATAGCGAAAGCATGATGAGGAAAGCTGCGGTGGTTGACTGTACATCGAAGTCTTATTATTGATTCCCTTTGATACTTTGATATGCTCCTTAAGTGAGCCACAGTCTGGTACGGAGGTTTTTTGGATTTGTGATATTCAAACTGGTCACACAAGTCATGGTAGTAATGCTTTTCATCTGGAAATACTTCTCTATTCAGGTGTCCAACATCCTGAAGTATCTGTTTCCAGTGCCCAAGGAAGACAGCAAACGTGTGATCACATTTTCCAATCAGGAAGACTATGTTTCTTTCAGGTGAGACGGACAAGAATTCCATTTCTACCCTTTATAAATCCTTTGGTTAACCTACGTCGTAATTTGGATGCTGTGATCCTGAATGTTTCTTTTGAGCTCTGGTAATTCTTGTTTGTAGACATCACACGTATAAGAAAACTGACCACAAGAATATTGAACTGACAGAAGTGGGGCCAAGGTTTGAAATGAAATGTAAGTCGCATAATTTGAAAATATGCTTGTCATTTAAATCATGCCTAGTAAATACAGACGTGGTGTAAATAAGAATTACCTGTATGATTCTATCCTCCGCAGTGGATCCCTCTCTTGAGTCAGTCTGTTTTTCCTGTCTCGTCACAGTGTATATGATCAAGCTCGGCACTCTGGAGAACGAGGCCACGGCAGAGGTGGAGTGGCGTCTGCACAGCTACATGCATACAGCAAAAAAGCGTCGGGTTCTTACCACAGAGTAGCTGTGAGACTTGGGACCAAAAAAACAGTTTTTGTATCATATTTGTTACTCGGCGAATCTACTACTGCTTCAGAGAAGTAATTTATTGGTGCCATAATTTCCTGTTTTCAACATTAGTGAATACTGGCTATAGGTAATTGACCAGGTTGCAAAGAGGTTTGTTATACAGCAGGTTGGTGTTTCACTTTTTTTTTTTTGTCCAAGCTCTTTGGCTTGCTCATTGATTGATTGGTTGTGTGAATAATTTTCTGATTATCCTGATATTTTCTGTTGAAACAGTGCATTGTAAGTAAGCTCCAAAATTGGGACATGAAACCCAGATGTTGTGAATTTTTTATTTTTTCCCCTTTCTCTAACAGGAATCTTTCAGCATTTCTGTAACCAAACCAATTTCTATTTGCCCTAAGGGAAGTTTATACTGTAGAAATTGTGTTTTTCTCCTTGGATCCATCTCTTCAATTGCAATTTTGAGCTTTGCAAGTAGGTTAGTAAGTATTTTTCATTGGTGTTCTGGGGGGAAATCTATATCTGGTTTTGTGTGACCCAGTCTCATAAAAGGTATAATAATGATGGACAACAAACAGCATTTATCTTTATTGATCAGGATGAGCAGTTATGGATGGTTGTATGTGGTAACTAGTTTGAACCTCAATTGGAAATAATCTCAACTGGATTCTACTGAGCGAAAGAGCACTGCAATTTGATGGTAATTTGGCCGATTCCTTCATACAAAGATGTTTCAGCCTGTGTTCCAAATCATGCAGGAATGTTGTGTTGCACCAATGTACGTATGATATGACAATAAAGCCCACTTGATTGTGAAAGTTGTCTAACACCATTTTACCATCTCCACCATGCCTCATAGTTGGGATGAGGTTTTGGTGTTGGTTATCAAAACATAACACTGAGCACATAAACCAAAAAGAATAATATTATCTCGCCTGTCTACAAAACATTTTTAATGGAGCTATGGCTTCCTCTGCAGTATCCTCTCATGACCATTCTTGTTCTGTGTTTTTGTTATGGTGAACACAGGCAAAAATGCCAGCAGATTACTCATCAGGTATCATACTAAGTTTCTTTGGCATTTCTTCAAAGATTTTAATGCATTCCTTACTGATCTGTGGCAGTCTTTGGGAGGGGAGACAATGCTGAATATCATCCATCTGTAACTTATTGACTTTGGATCAGTGGTGAATCAAATCTTAAGAAATCCTTCATCTCTCATTATTCTTACTTCCCTTATAGTTTCCAAAATGCAGTATGTTGTGGTACCATATATTACAATGTACTCAGTTTGTTCAGCAGTTGTCTGTTTTTCATATGTTACTGTTTTAGCTGAGCTGGAACTAAAATCCGCAAATCTTTATTTCCTGGTTACATGTGTAACTTTAGAGCTTTGTAAGAAATCCGAAATGTTCATTAAAAACACTAGACTCATAATTTTGAAGTATTATATTATTTTCGAGAGATTCTACATGAAGACGACGATATCTATTTTAATTATAAGAACAACAAAATCGTTTAAGAGTCAGGATGGCCGAGCGGTCTAAGGCGCTGCGTTCAGGTCGCAGTCTCCCCTGGAGGCGTGGGTTCGAATCCCACTTCTGACAGTATATTTTAAAATATTTCATAGTTAAAACATTTGATTATCAAACATCTTTTAAAGGAACGAGTTGTTTAATAATGCTAAAATTAAATTGAATTCGTTTATTATTTTTCTTTCAAATGCGAGAACTCGATCAGTCAGAGGGCACGTGTCTTGCTGTTACTAGGGAGGTAGTAACACTATTATGCATGTAGTCATGTATTCTTTCACAGGTATATATGAAAATTCACCCATGGGTTCTGTTTCAGTGCGCAATCTAAAGAGAAATGCAGGACTTATATTCGAAGTTTCGGTATTTCTCTTATTGAAATCCGACCAAATACTAACCTTCCATGTTACATGATCGAGATTTGTTCTGTGCTGCACTTACACCTCCTACAAGCACATTTCTTTCAAGGCACATTTTCATACTAAACTACTAATACTTCTTCAGTAATACATTATGTTATTAAATATTTTGTTAAATATCCTAAATACCTAACACATATATGTAGAGGACAAGTAACTCTAGCAAATTCACCATCCAGCAAGTTCCGAGAATGTTTCCCATAAGCAAGGAAAGGAAAAATGTTTATACGGTGTCTTTTAAGACAGCAGTAGCTGCAGCCATGCAGATCTAATAACCACCCCATTAGCAGAGAGCCAGGTAATTTTAGAATTCGTAGGACTCGTTACCCAATCAGCGAAGCCCATTTCAAGAATGAACCAATGGAGAAGCGTCATGCGCTTGTTCCTCTCTGTCGACACAGAAATTCTTGCCTTGTTCTTCAGTTCGAGAGTATTCAAGATGGCCGACGCAGGTAGGTGTTTATTTTCAGAAAAAATACATTAAGGAAAATATCTGATTATCTCTTTGTTACAGAGAATTTAATTTATCGTCTTTCTGGGTTAGAAATGCTTTCTTTTAAATCTTGAGTCAGTTTATTCTGCAGTCTGCAACTTTTAAAAGTGGAGGGGAGTAAAAGTAGCTAGTCTGCTAATCCCTTTCCGTCTCAGAAACAGTAGCCAGTTTCAGTGTGACAAACACCTGGCGTGAATTTAGAAAACAACAAAGAGGGAGCAAGCCTTTCCAGATGTACACAATACCGGTTTGCATTAAAGATCGTATCAGGAAGCAGGTGTTAAGCTGTGAACCGAAGGGCGATCGGCAGTCACTAGTTTTACTCTACTCTAATCAGGCAGCTAACCAGCTAACCATTCAGAAAAAGAACAAGTTAACTTACCATGTGTTAGCAAGGAGCATTCCGATGTGCTCTTTATCTTAGTGGCTAGTCCTGTGTGTTTAACAGAGAGCTAGTTTATGCGCGAAAAAGGGTAATTGTTTGGCTTGCTGCTTAACCCATACGTTTCTCTGACCCGTAGCTACTTTCCTGCCTCTTCTAGTAAAATAGTTCTAGCCACGATTAGCAGTGAGTAGTAACGAGACAAACTGGAAGTGACATCTGGACGGCTAGAGAGAGCAGACAGTCTTACTCGGTGGCTGCTCTGCCTTTGACGGGACATAATGTGTCGATACTGTATTACGTTGTCTTTTGTATAATTAATAGTAGCTGGCCGGCTTACTACCGGAACACAATTTACCTTGATCGCGTACCTGCGGGTTTTCGGCGCCGGAGAGGGGCCCTCCTAGTCTTCCTCCTCATATCCAATTTGTGCCAGGTGCATAACTGGTGGGGTAGGAATAGTAGTGTTTTGACATTGATGTCTTATACATAAGAGGACCTCTAGTCAGTGCCTCTACTTCCCATGATGTCGTGTTATTTAAGAAACCAGCTTCTTGGGAATGGGATTAAGCGGCCGAGGTACATCCGTGGAAAGAATGCTAAACTCTTCAATCACTAACAGTTATAGTGAGTTATCTGAATAGGTGTTTCAGTAGGTATTTAAGTGTCTTGCTCTTAAAGGGACCCTGTTCGTGCCACTTTCAACATATTACATACTGTCTTTGTATTATGTTTATAGACATTCGCATATGTTCATTAGTTTTTCTTCTGGAATAGAAGACCAAATGGTTTTGAAGACTGGCTTTTATGGTATTATAGTAAATTCCTCTGCATTGGGCCTAGCTTACCTGACATTATCCTGGCAAAAGAAAATTACAAGCTTTGCAGAACCTGAAAGTATGTTAGAAAATGTTCTATTAAAACCTTCTTGGCAGGACAAGTTGTGTAACTACTTTATTTGTGTTGGCCTTTATTTCCACACAGTTTCCTCTTGTGAAAATCATTTTTTTCTTTAACTATTGCAGACTTGTTCTGAATTAGAAGTATAAAAATGAAAATGTCTTTTACATTTATGTTCCTGCTCATTGAATTGTTTATGGAAATGTTACATTAGCTTGTTCAAAATTTGTATATGCTTGCATAAAAATCTTCATTCTCAGTGGGTTTTGTCATAGTTTGGCTAATGTAATCTTGTACTTCATCTTGTGCTTTACTAGCAAAGGATTGTTTCTTTACTGTACAGCTGCATTTTTTTCGCCAGAATTTTGCTACATACCAAATATATACTGTAGTGGTTATTGGTTTATCTAGTTTGTATGAGTATTAGTCATGTGTGCACTAGTAAATAGGGGGTACTGTTCTTGTTGAAGTTGGCATTGCTATGGTGGATGTTAAACATCTGCTTTGCTGTTACTTGGGAAGTTTGAAGTGGAATTGGGTTGGGATTTCTGGGTAGAAAGATTCCCAGAAGAGGCATTCAGGCATTAAGTTCTTTCCGCAATGCTTGGTGGTGTTTTGTGTTAATGTAATGACAGACGTTTTTATATCTTTTCTGTAGCTACGCAGTGGTGGTTTAAATCTGAGGCCTGGCAGGCAACCAGGCCTACAGCAGTAAGGAAATGTAGGGTGGTTTTTCACCGCACCAAGTATGGTACTTTCGCTTTTCCGTTGACTTCCGTTTGAGTACCAGTACCAAAAGTTCCATTACTGAAAGTGCCAAACCAGCTGGGGTGCTTCTTTGGTACTTTGGGGTGGGACTTGAAATGCTTTCTTTGTCGATTTGCTCATGCAAATAGCCTGCTGCTGAAATAAAATACAAATGGCACCTTGAAAACAATTGCAAACTCAGAAAATAATGATAAATGAAGAAAAAATGCGCTTTGATCGTAAGAACATGTACAACAAAAAGATCCAGATGGCACAATAAGAAATTAAGAAGTATCTTGTTGAATATACTAATGCAGTAGACACATAGCATGCTGTCCTAACAATGTGATTTTGTTGTAATAAATATTGGGGTATGTATAAAACAAATGAGTTCATAAATTTCTCACAACTCCGCCTTCGAGTGATATAAACGACAAGGATGAAAATAATTATGATTGTCTCTGAGAACATCTGCAGTGCTCATGCAAAAGCAGCGGAGGTAAAACTTTAAACTGTTTTCTAAACATTTAAGAATCTATAAAATGAATAATAGACTAATTAAAATTTCAAAGCTTACTAATTTTTTTCCTATGACAGAGTAACAGAGTAAAAATATTTTAGTGAAATTTTAACCCTCTGCGCTATAATGTGTGTACAGAATTGAAAGTAAGAAAAAGCTTTATTTTAATATAGCTGACTAGCGGTGTAAGAATTGTATGTGCATAACATGCATCGTTAATATCGTAAATCATCCAGTCCTACTATAAGCATTTTTCAAATTCATTACAAAATACCCTGTCTCGCGTTATTATGTCATGGAAAACCACTGGTGTCAAGTACCGTATTTGGTACTTCAAGAAAGTACCAAAATTACAGTTCTTGGTGTGGTGGAAAAATGTCCTTAGATTTTAAGATTGAGTCTCGAGGAATGAGAGGCATGTATGTGATATAGGTAATGAACTTGTAACTTTTAGTCCCATGACAAGCCCTGCTGCTTTTTCCTTGGAGCAAAGGACTGAACCTTAATCAGTCACTGAAATGTCCACTTGCATAAATGAATGAAGCTAAGTTACTTTGCAAAAGTGTTGACCAATTAGCATCCCAGGGTTACAATTGCAGCTCTAGCAATGACTCTCCAAGTGTGGATGGATTGCCGTCTTACCTGGACAGCCACATGACAGGCAGAGATGGCGGGAAGTATGTAAATATGTAAAGTTCCTTTGTATATAACAGATTGTAATTAGTGCCTGTTCTTGGCACTATTTAGTTGGAGGACATACTTATACTGTTTATCCTTCCTGGTAAACTCTTCTGGACAAGCAGTTTAAGAATATTATAAATGCAGGAAAACCCACTTTACTTGCCCTTCTGTCTTGCTGATTGCAGAGGAACATCTTGCCAAGTTTTGCCCCTAGAGAGTGCTGATATGGACGCACTGGCAGTTTTGCTTGTTCCCTCAGGCTTGTGCTCTTGCTTCCAGCAGTTTCCATAACCAGCCTGCTGTCTTGCTGCTCTCCAGACATAGGCCTTTGGCTTGTTTAATTGAATGTGATGCCCTAAAATTTGGCTGTGCTTAGGGAGTTATGCGAAAGTCCTAAATTAGATTTTGTGGTGAAAACGTGGTACTAATTGAAATAGTCACGCATTAAATGTGTGTGTGTGTTTTTAAAGGGTTGGTAATGTGCACCCACTAGGCATATTGATATTTTGGTGTGTTGTCAAGTTTTTGTAGATATTTCATAAAAATAATTTTTGGGCATGGGGGGTACAGGTAGTACTGGGCGGTATACTGGTTCATACCGAAAAATGTTTTTTATTATTGTTATGATATGAATTGTTCTTTTACATCAATACCAGTTTAAATAGCCTACACAACGTTCGGAAAGTGGCGCAGCTGGAAACTCCTTAAGGGGGGGGGGACTTTTTTCACTGCTGCATCACTAAAGATGTACTGCGAAAGATCAGAAACGGAAGATATAGCTGACGCTGGAATGGAAAATGAGACTGGAGTTGTTAAATCGATTCTCAGATACTAATCGATATAAAATATTGGTATCTGATTAGATACTCATTTTCACCATTATTGATACCAACAGTGCGGTTTTCGCCTCATTCGCCACACTTCACACAGCCCCACTACAGCGCAAGGGCATGTGCACACATCTATAAAAAATATACACACACATTAATTTACATTCATTTAAGTGCGGTGTGGTACAATTCATGCCAGCTGCTAAACCAGTTCCATGGCTTCCCATTATATCAACCAGTTATCGAGTGGCTGAGAGCATCGCTGACATAATGCTGAAACGTTGAATCCATCTGAAATGTGCAAGTACTTTAAGCCAGGAGGTGGATAATTTACGCCATCTGCTGTTGTGTAAATTCTAGCCCTCAAATAAGTTGACCCCATTTTTTAATATGTATTTTCTTTTGTGGATAAAGCTGTCATATTTGTGCCAATACAAAAAGGAAAATGACAGGCATATCATAATACTGTTCGTGTGTGTATTGAACCGGCTGGGGCGTACTGAACAGTTGAGTAATGCACCATTTTCTGTTACATCCCATCAGTATCGCACAGTGGTTAGAAATTAGCCGATATTTAATGCCGACCATTCCCTTTAAAATGGTGGTATGTATTTCTTTGCCTTATGTGCCTTACTCTAATTGGTGTCCCCCCCCCTTGTCTGTGTGTCTCAGGTTCCAGGTGAGGCTCTGTGTCTGTGCCCCCATTGAATGAAGCTGTCCAGTGGCTTGAGTCTGTCAGCACGCCCCCCTCCACTCCTTTTGCCTCCCACCATGTCCTCTTCCTCGTCTTGCTCCTCCTCTGTGGAGACCAGCCCGGAGGACCTGCCCCGTGGTGGTGGTGGTACCATTCGTGTCTACCTCCCTAATAAGCAGCGCACTGTGGTGGGTGGCTGCCGTAGGGTCGCGTATCTTAGACTTAATGTGTCGAATATTCGGGCTGCAGGTCCTGGCTTTGCAATGCTTATATTAGTTACAGGTCTAATATTAAGAACACGAATCATGATAGTTGACCTGAATTGGTCTGATTTTAACAGTGATTTTAACTTGTAACACCGCAGCACAAGGACTTTGCCGTTTTTCTGCAGATTCATGTCATTTGGGAATAAATACTGAGAATATTAATGCAATAGATTTCAAAATGTCATTCTGTTGATGACAGGAAACATGCTTAGTTTTGCATTTCTAGTCTTATTTGGTTTAACTTCTTAGTAACGTTTTGCATTAACTACATCAATGCATTTATTATGCATTCATTGAACATTCAGTATCTTAACAGGTGTACTATGGATTAATAAATATAAAATTATATGATTATAATGCTGCTTATATTGTTTATTAATGTACAATAAAGCTGTTAAGGTATGTTAGGATGTTAAGATATATGTACAGGCTGCATATGAGTGCATTTTAAAGGCATTATGAAGGTGCAGTTAGAGCTACCAACTTCTTTTTACATTTTCAGAAGTATGTTTGTCTCTAGTAACAGATTGCTGTCATGTATGCAATGACAGTCTGAGTTCTTTAACTTTAGATTCTGTTGTGCTTAGCAGTAGAATGACCTCTTTAATGGCGGGTCAACCTTCTGCATCTCCAGGTGAATGTTCGGCCTGGACAGACAGTCCGAGACAGCCTGGACAAGGCCTTGAAAGTGCGAGGACTCAGCCAGGATTGCTGTGCTGTTTTTCGTCTTCTTGAGGGGTAAGTGCTTGGTTGTATTCTGCTCTCTTGCTTAAAGTTGCAGAAAGATCAGGACTGGTTTGCGGTACCGGTGTTTCCTGATCTGATCATTTTGTATTTAAACATAAATGAAACTTGTCTGTATGTCTGTGAGGGTGTGTGTGAGAAATTTTGAAATGAACTAATCTGAGAAATATATGTATAGTCCATTAGTGCTGATGCTGCCAGATCTCATGTAAATGTCAAGTAGAAATTTTTGAGTTACAAAGGATCAAGACCAGCCTTCTCAACCCCGATTCCAATGCTTCTAGAACCAGTCGTCCACACCATCTTAAGCAGTACAACTTCACGAGAGCTTGGTCACTCTAGCAGATAAGTGTGTTGTGGATGTGCAGAAAACGCACACATCACATGTGTGTCTGTCCTAGTCGCAAAAGACTGACCGACTGGAGCACGGACATTACGCCGCTTGTTGGGGAGGAACTGCTTGTGGAGGTCCTGGATGACGTCCCCCTTACCATGCACAACTTTGTGAGTGATCCTGCTGTGGGAATTCACCCATGTCTCTCCCTTGTAAAATCAGCCTTTTTTTCTTCAATAAAACCATTTTGGGTATATTCATAACATTTGTAGGGTACAGGTAGAGATGGTATCATTCATGGAGTATTAGTTTCATCTCAAAGCCTTGGGTTGTCCTCCCATGTTTGCACAAGTTGGTCCATCCATCCATTTGTTGAAACTGCTGAATCCCAACTGGGAGCCTATCCCTGGAACAATGGGCACAGCGGGAACCAACCCTGGGCAGTCGCCAACACACCGCAGGGCGCACACACTCACACAATTACAGGGCCAATTTAGACTCGCCATTCACAACCTATCCTGCATGCTTTTGGACCGGGGGAGGAAACTGGAGCCCCCGTGAAAAACCCACGTGAACATGGGGTGAGCGTGCAAACTCCACACAGAGAGGACCCAGGACTGAACCCAGGACCTTCCTGCTGTGAGGCAGTAGCGCTAACCACTGCGCCACCGCGCTGCCCCTAGTTGGTCCATCGATAACTTAAATTGACCTTATTCTTTAATAGACCGGCAGGGTGTCCCTTACTCAGTACCCTGATTTTGCCAATATCACTGCCACCATTAGAGAGGAGATGTCACTGTCAGGTCATTCACCAATTGGCTGTTCCAATTACTGTCCACAGGTGCGTAAGACCTTCCTGAAGCTGGCCTACTGTGATTTCTGCCACAAATTTCTCTTTAATGGCTTCCGCTGTCAGACCTGCGGGTACAAGTTCCATCAGCACTGCAGCAGCAAGGTGCCGACAGTGTGTGTGGACATGGACACAATGAACAAGATGTGAGTGCTTTATCACACAACACGCGCGAGTGAAGGGTTTGCGTTTTGCCCTGAAGCTCTGCGGGTTCCCTGGTGTTTGCACTGACAGGCGACTAACAGACCGTGGTCTTTTTTTTTTTTTTTTTTTAACAGATTACCCAGTACATGCCTAGATGAGTATCCTCAAATCACCATACTCATACCAGACAGCTCCTTATCCAAAAGTGACATGGAAGTAAACCCAGAGCCGAAGTAAGTTCTTTCTGGCATATGAAAAGATCTTCACCCTTCTATTTTGTTGGATTTTTCAGTCTATTTTGTGAAAACCACAATTAAAACTCGTTTTTGTAGTTCTTAGGCTACTGAATATTACAACGCATGTGTTCAAGTGAACCCTGTACTTACAAACACGCTGCCATAAAGCCTATTATATAAAATTTTAGAGTCAAAGACAATGGACTGTGATAGCGAATGCAGCACTACTTAGTGACATGAACACACTGCACTGCTTCAGTGGTGCTTTGGCTTGTGGCACTGTACAGTACCGTATAAAGTTACCTTAATCAGTATGTATTGATTATTTTTATTTGTCAACTGCTCTGACTTACCTACAAATTAGACTAAGACCAACTTGGAACAGTAACCTAGGGACTAGTTTTATGTCTAAAGAATGGGTGGTTTTATGAACTTTTTTGCATGTGTAACCATATAGTGTGTTGTGATTCAAAACTGCCTATTCATGATAGTATTGTGACTGATTTTTACATAAGTACACTAAAGATCAGTTTAAATTACCTGGATACTTTTTTTCAACATGCAGTTTAATTCAGATTTTGTTTGAGCAGAAAAAAAGATTAGGATTAATTCCTCCTAATATTCAAACCAGAAACACTTAGGAAATACCATTCAACCTTCATTTTAGTCTGCAGTTTAAATGCAAGTTGAAAACCCAAATGGAAGGCAGGACATTCTGGAGGGGTACTGTCTATGTGGTTGATTTGATGACACTTAATGCAATAATATTCATTTAATGTGAATCCTGTGTGTATTGATCTTTTAACCTGAGTCATGGTTTATACCATTTCATCTGTACCATTCTCCCACTTTTCTCTCAGGCGGGGGCTGCTGTCACCGTCTTCGGCATTCCACTTCCCCCCCCATGACTCTGGCAGCCAGTCCCTTCAGCGGCACCGGTCCACATCGACTCCCAACGTCCACATGTTCAGCACAGTAGGGCCTGGGCTTATTGAGGTGAGCTTTGGTGCTTGTTGGCTATCTAATCTTATGGTTCAGCTTTTCTTTCAATTTCATCTGGGCGGAGAATTTGAGACTGTAAGATGGTGTATCTCCACATGCAATTCAAAAGAATGTTCTGAAGGTTTCCTGTTATGTGCATTAAGATGTCATTTCCTTTATTTTTGATTGTAATTGGTTTTGTATTTAGATATCTAAAATGCGTACATTGCCTTTTTGTCTGTAGGAAGCACTAATTAAAAACAACTCAATGGGTGAGTGTTTGATTATTTTTTTACTTTATAAATAAAACTTGCAGGACTGCATCTCTTCTAAGTTTATTATTCTGCTGAGGTTTGATTCAAGTTGTAAACCCATAACTGAAGAGAGTCTCAGTCTTTCCCCCCCATTCCAGTCAAAGTTTTCTGTGCGTTTGCTCCCCTGGTTCCAGGATTGGAGACTTTGTCTAAACCTTCCACCAGTCCTCCTTCTGTTGGTTCGCCTGGGAAACGACCTCCCAAGTCTCCTTCAGAGACCAAAGAGCGAAAGTCGTCCTCCTCAGATGACAAAAAGAAAGTGGTGAGTTGGTTTCCAGCTGTTTGCTGGCACCCTGGTTCACTTTTGTGCGTTTTTTTTTTTCTTTTCTACTTGCGTTAGAATTTCAGTATCAGGATCTAGCATAATCAAGTTCTAATTCTCACATATTTAATCATGTAAACTGGAGATGTCCTTACTTTGGTGAATGGAAATGTGTTCCAGCACCGCGGTGGAAACCGGGACTCCAGCTACTACTGGGAGGTGCACTCAAGTGAGGTCACCATTCTGAAGCGCATTGGCACGGGGTCTTTTGGGACCGTCTTCAAGGGCAAGTGGCATGGGGATGTGGCTGTGAAGATCCTGAAGGTGACGGACCCCACGCCAGAGCAGCTGCAGGCTTTCAAAAATGAGATGCAGGTGCTCAGGTCAGCCCAGCTCACGTGTCACATGTATAAGTGGAGCCAGGGGATGATGGAGCATAACTGGATTAGTCCTCGTTGGGGACCCAGTATGATGCACTTTCATGGGGCCCAAAAGCTCAGCGGTGGTTGCTTTCAGCGATATGTTAATCAGGATGTCGGCCAGTGATACTGTTTTATCAGCTGTTGGCTATTACTCGGGGGGGCACAATGTGTAGCGAGAGACTCGGAGTTTGACTTTCTCTTTCTCCTTCCAGGAAGACACGTCACGTCAACATCTTGCTCTTCATGGGCTTCATGACGAAGCCCAAGTTTGCCATCATCACACAGTGGTGTGAGGGCAGCAGCCTCTACCGGCACCTGCACGTCACAGAGACCAAGTTCGACACTATGCGACGCATCGACGTGGCGCGGCAGACAGCCCAGGGCATGGAGTAAGACGGAGCGCCCTCTCTCTCACGCGTGCTCGCACGCACACACAAGCACACACACATACGCAGTCCATGTCTTTGTTTATTTTTGGGGACTCTTCTTCATAACATTTCTATGGGGAAAAGCCCTAATCCCAACAATGACACCCTTAACCCCTACCCAGCCCTAACCCTAACCATAAGTAACCAACCAAAATACAAGACTTTTGGCACTTGTGCTTTTTTGATTGCATTCACAGATTTTTTTATAAAATTGAGGTTATCCAAATGGGGACCTGAGGAAGTGTCCCCAAAAGTAAGGAAGGTTCAGGTTTTACTGCACTTTGGGGACATTTTGGTCCCCAAATGTGACCTATGCAAACCCCCACACACACACACACACAGCACTCACATGTTGTATTGCATTTGAATACATCCATGTACACTGATGGGGTTTGTATGCATTGTGTATCTTGGGATTTTAGTGGACTTTCCCCTTTTGTGAACTTCTTTCTATTGTGTTGGGATGAGCACAAAGTATATTGTGATGGAACTGAAGGCACTGCAGGTGATTATAACCTGTCCATGCCTTATGATTTATTTATTTCTAATTCCAGCTACCTTCACGCTAAGAATATCATCCACAGAGACCTAAAATCAAACAGTATCCTTCTAACATTTTGTGTTGTCCAAGTAGCTGCCACATAGACATGCAGCTGTCTTTTCTTGTACGCTGACTTTCTAATGACTGTTTTTGTCCTGTACCTTTCCACCGATCTGATAAACAACTCAATTTTTCTGGTTTCACAGCTTGCAGTTGAACTTTTTTTAAGTCCCTAGTTTAGTAACAAACCCAAAAACCCTTTTAATGGAGATGCATCATGGTGAAACCGTCCATTTGGACCCTAAGTGGATTATCTTCTGCTTGGTTACCATCCTGATGGAGGGATGGGGCTGGTCATCTGCATCTGTCACTCCTACCTACTGCTGTACTGCCAGGGACCACTTGTATGCTCCTTGACTTCAGCTCTCAGATATCTTTCTCCATGAAGGCTGGACGGTTAAGATTGGGGACTTTGGGTTGGCAACGGTCAAGTCACGCTGGAGTGGGTCCCAGCAGGTGGAGCAGCCCAGTGGATCAATTCTTTGGATGGTAGGTAACACTGGAAATTCCCGACTAGCCCAGGAGGCCGGTTTGCCACCACTGACATTTGGCTCAAACTGTATTTCTTCAGTGTTTTTCTTACTGCTGTTCCCAACTGCCTTTTTACTTCCTAACTGTTTGATGTGTATTTCTAGCAGGGATGTCAGTAGTAAAACTTCAGAACCATGGCTGAGGTTGTAGGTGATTCTGTTTATAACAGCGGTTGACTTCTTTTTCCAGGCCCCGGAAGTTATTCGTATGCAAGACAGCAACCCTTACACATTCCAGTCTGACGTCTATGGGTATGGTGTAGTTCTGTATGAGCTGATGTCTGGCACGCTGCCTTATTCCAACATCAGCAACCGTGATCAGGTATATTCCACTCTCAACCTGTCAGTCTGCCTCAAGTGGTCCGCCTTGCTGGTGTTGGGTATTTAAAACCCAAAGTTGCTTGTATCTTCCTTTTTCAGATCATTTTCATGGTGGGGCGTGGCTATCTGTCCCCCGACCTTAGTAAGCTGTACAGCAACTCTCCAAAAGCCATGAAGAGGCTCATCGTCGACTGCCTGAAGTTCAAACTGGATGAAAGACCCCTTTTCCCACAGGTGAGATCGCCTGGAATCTGCTTACCTCTGTGTCTTCACGGCTAGTCAACATCACTTTGCTAAAACTTGCACGCTATGACATGAATACATCCCAATATTAGCTGTACCCAAACTGACTGGTGGTATTCCTACTGTCGATCTGAGCATAATCCACTTAAAGAATTCCTGTTGTTGGCCTCGTCATGACAGAGCCTCATTCTCATCAGTTTGTTGGCTTTTCTGCACAGATCCTGGTCGGTATTGAGCAGGTTCAGGACCTGATGCCAAAGATTGAGCGGAGTGCGTCGGAGCCCTCTTTGCACCGTGCTGTTCATGCGGAGGATCTGAACCCTCTCCTGTTTCACACCACACGGCTGATGCCACTGTGACACTGCTGATCGCTATTCGGGAGGGGTACTCATCCCTAGACCTGCTGCTCTGCTGTTCAGTTCCGGGGGTGGCAGCCATGATCCCAACATAACCAGCCATGACTGCCCATGACTGCAACCCCAATATGTAGAAAATATCAGCTGAAACCAAGACAGGGAGGGAAAGCAAAGATGGTCCAGACTGGCTCAACTGCAAAGCCACAAGCAGACACCTGAGTGGCAATGAATTATCATCTACATTCATGTCCCAAGCTTATTTGAAATATTCAAAAGGACTTTCCTAACTCGGCAGTTAGGTCCCTGTAAATTCTTAGTTCTCCAAGAACTAGACTGCCTCCTTCATGGTATTCCCTTTAGAATAAAGAATCGGAGAAGATAACCTGTGTTTGTAGACTAATTTTCAGAATAAACTGTAAGGGTTGCTGGATTTTAGGAAATTTTATATTTAACAACATATGCTGGTGATAAGATTGCACAGCTGGAGACCTGCGACTATTAGAGAATCTGCATCCTCTATTCAGCCTTTTTAGACATATTGGCTAAAAATAAAATTGGCTGGTGTTTAGACTTACAGTAGTCATCGCCTAAAAGAACGGTTAATCCTTTGAAAATAGCTGCTATTGAAACAACATGCAGCCACAATCTAGAGACGGACAGGCTTTGTGGATTTGCCTTTATTCAAAATAAAACCATAGATGGGCTAGAATAAATATTGAGTTAAGGAACAGCCAGAAACAAAGCTGCTTCACACAGTAAATCATCATGGTTTAGTTTACTGAAATAGTGTCCATCTTTAAGGAACATGAAGCTAGGAGACATCCTGTTGGGTGTAAAATGTGGTTATAGAAGATCAGGTTTTGGTTGTTCTCCGTTTCTGCATATTCGGTGGTGTAGTTATATTGTTAAGCCCTTGCCTGCCTCCCTGTAGGCTGAATATTGAAACACTGTTGTTTGATCCTGCCTCCTCCAGGATAGGGGGGATTGGGGTGTACTGGCTCTGGTGTACTGGGTAGGTTGGCTGTAGCTCTGTATATGTACTTGAACTGTGTGGTTGTGTCTGCATGTAAGAGGCTCGCTTTTTGTCATCACTGTAGACTTCAGGGATTAACCTGGAGAGGTCCTTGCCCTGTCTGGTTTTGGACCTGGTTCAGTTTCTTTTTCTACAACCATGCCGGTGAGGATGGAGTACGTCAATCCCAAAGTTTCTAGCCATGTAGATGTCTGGAGTTCCAAGTAGGATGCCTTAATGTGGTGTTAGTTTGCTTTGATTTAATGGAGAGAAATAGTTGGTTGCTCCTTATAGCCAGTTTGTGAAACTTGTATCAGAATAGTACGCCTTACTGCTCAATGCTGTGCAGCAAAATGCAGGTTCGTGGCACATTTTAATAAGGTGTCTTAAGTCCATTTGTATATTTTGCTTCAACTCTCCCTCACCATTGGCGCCTTAATGTCTGATTGAAGCAGGCATGTATTCGCTGAAGGCATCTTTCAGCTGCTGCTTATTTACATTTTAATATTCATGTTGGTCTGAGGCCTCCTTATTTTTCTCAGAAATATAGTCTGTTGTGACTATGATGGCCTAAATCTGCGCCATTTAAATGAATTAAAAACAGACAATTGGCTTTTTTTCCATCCATTCTTATTTTTGGATCCATCCATTTGTCTTCTAACCACTTATTCTGGTGAGGATCACAGGCAGCCTATCCAGGTAGCAAAGGGAATAACACTGGCCTGCATTCTATATGGGATGCTGATCCATTGTAGAGCTGGATTTACGGCTTCTTGCCATACAGCTTACAGGAACTTAAAATGGCACCACAGGCATGTGACTGTTCCCCCCCCCCCCACCCCCCCATGCACACAAACGCACACTAGCGGAATGCTGAAAGTTATGTATTTAATTATCTGAGCTGGAAAGTGGCCGTCATAATATTTAAAAACAAAAATCCACTGTGTGCAGAGCAGAGGCTGGCATTGGGTGACCCCTGCAGGCAGCAGTGCTATACAAAAAATGAAAAACTGGATAAAATTATTATTTTTTTTTTTTTGGAACACTGGTAATTGCCAGATGAGGGACACTGGTGGTTAACAGATTCAGTTACAAGGTGCAGCCTAATCTTAAAATGACCTGTAATAGGCAGAAGCATCACTATATAATATTCAGTGTTGCATTATGTACAGGTATACATTAATACAAATGGTCTGCATCCACAAATCTCTATTCTAGTATCTATTTATTAGATTGGAAACTCGTGACCTAACATTGACACGTCAGGAAATTCCTCATTTGTTTATAATCAGTCATTTTCCAGAATACAGCATCTAGTATGTCTTCCAGATTGGGTCACTTTATCCTCTTTTTCCCTACAAGCAGCTCAGGACATTCCCTAAGAATTTAGCCTTACTTGCAGTTATATAAACACACAGATTTTGCCCCCATCAGGGTCTTTGTTCTGTATAGGTCGACGTTCACGTCATCTAAATATGTAGCTTTTGAATGAGAAATTTGGGCAGTAAAATTGGACAGTTTGTAGCTGGTAGAAAGTGAATAGTACTGGTGTTGCTGGGAGGAGTTTGCTTGTAGTGACCTTAATCATACATGTATGTAGAGTGCAGGTGCTGGTTGAAGAAGACAGGACTGTTGAACATGGTCCCGTGCCAAGCTGGTGGGTGTGGCCAGTTCTTTATTGACGTACTGTGAATACGGGTCTGCATAGGGCAGCATTTTGAAATGCATGATTCTGCCCACCCCTGTAATGATCATGTTAAAGATGACATCGCCTGGCAATTGGTTAAGGACTTCAGAACAAGTATAACTGACAGCTTTTGTTTCTAGAATAAATGCGTATGTATATATGATTTGAGTTTTAGAATTATTTAATTTTTAATAAGGGGCTGGCTACCCCATTTCTCATTCACGTTTAATATAGGTAGTTTGGTAGGGTTTTGGTTGCTTTTGTTTTTGGGTTCAGGGGATTTCCTAACAAACAGGGTAGTGACCTAGATGATTTCCCACTTTTATTTATTTTTTTCGACATTACACGTTAAAACTGCTCCTGACTTCCCTGTGACACATCTAATCGTGTCCTGAGGTTTTTAAAACCTAGTTTACTTTCGTTACTATCTTCTTGATTTGTTTGTTTGTTTAAAAAAAAAAAAAAAGTCCTTTTGTAATCAAAGAATCTGAACACACTGGTAAACTGCGCGGCAGATATACTGAATGCCTGAAGCAGCAGGGATACAAGCCCAGTTGGGGGGGGGGGGGTCGACTGCAAAACCACCTTCAGTCTGATTAAGAAAAATGTGTTCTTACATGTCAGGGGAGCCATAGATGCAAATAAAGCCACAGCAAAATATTAGCAAAACAGAATTGTGTCATTCAACCCCAATCCTTGCCAGCCAGGTGCATGTTTCCACTCATCCGGTTGCTTAATATGAAGCTTTTGTTTCATAGAAGAATATTGTGTTAAATTTCACCCATTTCTAAAACTGGATATTACTTTAAAACTTAAGGACCTTTAGGGAATAACATTCATTTTCCTTCAGGTACCTTAACCACCCACTTCTCAGCCAGTTCATTTTTGCAAGCGCTGCTGAGACTGTGGTAAGTGGCAGCAGAAATGTGTTGTAGGGTTCCCCCTGAAAGATCTGCATCCTCGGGGCTGTAGACAAAGCATTCCATTTCAGAAAAGCGCACAACAGAAGTGTCCCATTGGAAGATTCAGTAAAAATTGACCTCAACGGATGAGCTTCTTTTTTTTTTTTTTTTTCTTTTTCCGTTTTCTTCAGAATTGAAGAAATACTTAATTGATCAGTGCGTTGAAGTGAAAAATACACATTGTAGATCACTGATGTACAGCGTCGGAGTGGTACATGGGATGTTGCCTTTTTGTATTGCAAACGTATGTCTTGTGTAAAGTTACATTTTTAATGTAAAAAATGTACTTGTTTCTATTTTTGTGTGGTTTTAAAAGAACAAATTATTTTAAAACGAGACAAATCTTAGGTTTTTTTTTTTTTAGAATTTTTTTTTGTCTTGTAAAAAATACGGATGGCTGCGGGATTTATTCTTAAAATAAAAGTCTGGAATATCTATGCGGTTTCTCCATTTAATATCCTCCAGTCTGTGCTGAGGGGAGTGTAGATGGGCGCTGAAGTCTCCCAAATTGTATTTCTATTACAGTTAGGGAGGAAAGTAGAAAACGTGATTCATTATGTAAAGTTAACCATTACATCACAGTTTTACGGTCTTTGTCAGAGCATAAAATGCTGCTGTTCACTGCATTAGTGTTCATGTTTGAAAACATTGAGAGGCAATCAAAGATATTGCTGAACTAAATTGAAAGCAAACAAAAAAAAAAGTTTTAAAAAGTTTAGGTTACTTTGTAAGATTAGGATATTTTTCACGGGGCAGCATTTTCACAGTGAGATCATCCATCCAACCATTTTCTGAACCACTTGTCCTGTTCAGGGTCATGGGGGGGGGGGGGGGCTGGAGAATGGCTACGGGCGCAAGGCAGGGAACAACCCAAGATGGGGCACCAACCTATCGCAGGGCACTTGCACACACCATTCACTCACACCTGTGGGAATCGATAACTCCAATTAGCCTCAGCATGTTTTTGGAGTGTGGGGGGAAATCGGGGTACCAGATGGAAACCCCACGGCGATACGGGGAGAACATGCAAACTCCACACACATGTGACCCAGGCGGAGACTCGAACCCGGGGTTGACAATGCAAACCACATCTCACAGTGCAATCATTCCACAAAGCAGGATTTCTCAGTTTGCTGGGTTAACCTAAGCTAGAAGTCATGACTGTCCAGTAAGGGGGGTTGCTTATGGACTTTCTAGCTTAGGTTAAGCCAGCTGACTGAGAAATCTTGCTTTGTGAAACACCTCCCAGGTCAGTGTTATGCTCGATCATTTGCTTCATCCGTTTTTTTTTTCGGTGTCTCTGTGAAAGAGTTTGATTAAGCTCTCAGTCTCTCTTCATTACCTGTTCTCTAAATTCACGCCTAACCTACGATGTGTCAAACATTCCCCCCCCCCAAGAGATATTTCTGGCATGTTGCATTTATTTTTTTTTTCCTGTTGGCCGGCTACACAATCACTAACTGTTGATACTACCGTAACTTAACAAAATGTTAGTCAGTTCCCCAAAGAGATCAGCTGTAACTATAGATTAAACTCTTGTATTGGCAGATGACGTCTGAGACTATTTATATTCATCATACTTTATTCAATGTCTTCTATTTTAATTTTCTCAATTTCTATAGAATATTTTTCACAAATATTAAGCTATACTGACAGGTACATCATAAACATTTATACACATAATATACTACAACATGATATACAATTATTCAATTTAACATTATATATGTGTATATATAATGTTATATATAATTCCATAGATAGACATTTGTTTTATATAACAGCTAAGCATCAGACAAACACTGATCAATCACCTGAAAAATGTCATTGCACAATGGATAGATATTTGATAAGACATTCAAAATTGTTTACGCACAACAGAAATTAAACTCAGCCATCAGATGCAGGAAAATAAGTTCAGTAAAATTAAATCAATACAACAGACAAGATGTGAAATATAGTTCTTTCAGTGCTTTAAATGCATAATAGAAACATTTTTAAATATCACTCTGAGTGTGAGCAGTCATATGTGCCTGTGTTTTATAAACACTCACTATAGTTACCAAGATGGGCTTAATATACATGATCAGCTTCCTTATATCTTTAAATAAGGAAGTGAACCCCTGAAGTGGTCATTTAGCCAACTTTGCTCAACACTTCCCCCTATAGGGTAGTGATGTTAAACCGAAAGACTTCCCAGAAATGTGCAGAAACATTACCCACAGTATACAGGCATATAATGAGGTCGTAGTGTTCATGACCACCTGATTGTATATGCTCATTGTACGTTACTAAGAAATCTGAAAGCTTGCAGTTGTGTAGACGCTTGGGATCTAATATTCCAGAAGGTGGCGCTGTAATCAAATAAAACATCATTCAAAGCAGTTATTACTGACACCCCACAGAAGAGGAAGCTCAGAGCATAGCTAAGTGTCTAAAACAGCTATCATATTAAAGGAATATTATATCTGTAATATAAAATGCTATATAATATCTCCATTCTGTTTTAACCATATCATAAATAAACCACTAGGTACTGATAAAATAATTTGAGACTAAACATGACAGGATGTGGGAAGAACAGTGGGCATTCAGTCAACACATTTTAAAATACAGGCACAGCCATGAAAAAGAAGCATCGCAGGGTTGCATCATTCATTATTCACTACCTGTACAACACTTGGGGTTATGTCTTACAGTACAACGTTCACATGTTTATGCACTAATTTTCACAAAGGATTACTGTGGATGGGGGGGGGGCAGTAATGTATGGGGAAGAGGCCATGGATCGGGTCCCAAGACCTTATCGAAAATTCCTGCACTGTGCACACCAGTCTTCTTGCAACACGAGAATTTGAGCTTTTTGCCAACGATGTATAGAAAATAAAAGACGTCAAACTTTCTTTTTTTTGGAGGACAAAAACTAAAATTATGTAGTTCTCCATCTGCAATTGGTGTTTGCACCATAATATGCAGATATGAACACTAACCCACTGCTGTTCCTCAAAAGAGACCTCAACTGTCCTTGGGAACTAGTGCCAAGTAGCATGGCCTTTCCAAGAAGCAATGTAAGCTCAAGAAAAGACTTGAAATGAACACTAACTGACTCATTCCAACTTTGCCCTCATCGTAAATAGGCTGCAACAACAAAAACAACAAAATGGTTCGAACCCCTTCTTTTCAGAAGTATGTAGCAGCACTTAAAAACACAACACACTTCATTTGTAGAGAACTGGGGGGGGATCCACAATCCACAACCACTTTGCTGTTTACTTTCTTACGGACTTCCCTGAGACAAAACGTCTGAGCTTGATTGATCGTTGGGGTAGGAGATGCATGTTAAGGGGAGTGGAGAGGCCAAAGAGGGATGCAGCAATGGCATATTCACGACAAACAACACAGGACAGTTTCACAACAGCTACTTAGGCGTGACAACAAGCTGACAAGCTCCACAGTGGGTGGGGGTGGTGACAGGGTGTAGCACCTGCCCCGTTTTCCCACATCGATGACCCATTGGAAAACAGGAAGAATAGGACCATGGACCCTGGTGCTCTCACCACAAGCACAGGACTTTGAGTTGTACATTGTCATGCACAAGACTTGTTTTATTTCCATTATCTATGGATTAGTACACTTGTCACATTGCTAATAGAGGAATGTGATGTTTTGTGTCTCTAATATGGAAGTTGAATAAGACAATCTTTAAAAACATGGCGTTTCATTTGCGAGTCCTTGTATTCCTAAGGGTTGATTTTCATCATATTATAGCCTTTTGTACTCCAAGCAATTTTCCAGGCTTGGTAAATTTCCGTAAAATGATGTGGCTACTGAACTTTATCCAGATTTAAAATAAAACACCCTCCATATATCTAACAGCCTGCATGATTTGGTCTGAGATGGTATCTCTTGGTCTAGACTCAGTGCACAACTTTACAATCAACTGAAAGACCCAGCTGTATGGAAAAGGTAGATATAAATATACTATTCATCTATATTTAAAATAAGAAAATAAAAACAGATTTGGGCTGTCCATTGAATCTTTCAGTGCATCGCGAAGTGGTTAGTGCCCAGTGATGGAGGGTTGGTAGGAGAAAAAGGACAGAGACAAGAATCCACAGCTGTGTTTGCCTTTTTTTTGTGACAGTCCACGACCAAACATGCAAGTTGAGAAGAAGGATGTGCGGATGAGCAAGCTTCTTTTGTAGAAAGTGTCTTGGAATGAAGGAGACAGCGGAGCTGCAATCTGGGCCACTCTAACATAGTTCCACCCAGGTGCCTGCTGGCCCATTTCTAGTATTGATGCTGAACAGTGCAGGCAGTGTACAGTTTTGTGAATGCACATACTTTCCAAAGGATTTTAGCCTACATCTATAGGAAATGGGCAATGGAGTGGGCTTCCTCCATTGCTCTTTATGGTGTCGGGGACTGGGAGAGGTGGGTGGCAGTGGGTGGGGTGTTTCTTCATCGGTCAGTCAGTCCGTCCGTCTGTCCGTCAAGCTGTGAGAGAGCCACTGCGGCAGCTCAGTCTGAGAAAAGGCTGGCGAAGGACTTCCGCAGGTTGCGGATGGTCTCAGCCTTCACCTCATCCTGGCTAAGGCTGGAACGGGGAGCTGCCGAAGTGTCTGGAAGGTTGAAGGCATTGGTAAGAGACTGGGATTTGCTACAAAGAGAGGAGAATGGCAATAGAGGAGAGGAAAAGGCTATTAAACTCATGCAGCAACCCATGGAATGGGGGGAGGGGTGAGGCGGCGACAGAGCAGCTAGATGAGTTTTGTTTACGACGTGAAGATATTTCAGTGACAATGACAGGTCTGTGTGCTACAGTACATCACATTCGCTTAAAAAATTGTGATTTATTAACACTTAATAGATAAGCACATATACGTGTATATACTGCACTCTATAAATCTTTTAAAAACATGGAAATATTAATTGTGAAACAGTTTCAGCTGAAAAGTACACACTTTTATATCAGTAATGATAATTACGATAAAAACTGTTTTGATGTTCAGGGTAAGAAACTGAGCAGGACAATCAAGCAAGGATGCACAGTATAGACTCGAGTAATTAGACATTTACCATCAGTTCTGAAGTGTCACATTAAAAGTTCTATAGACATATGCCATGATAATTTTCCCTGTCAGAGCAAAACCACTATGTCTCTTTGCTTTCTATACCCTAACTAAATTCATTTCATATTATTTGTTCTCTCAGGTTTCCTGCTAATTAAATTCCAGACCTGATTACATTCAATGTTGCAGACACGCAGAATTTGCCTGTTCATTGTGCTGTATATCGGTTTGAGCAATGCTCCTTTCAGGATATTTTATATGGAATGGGCTAAACTACATATACACACACAACTACAGCCCCCTTTTCTGAAATGCAAGCTCCATTTTACTCAAACCCCTACGTCAATGTGCCATTTACCAATTTTTCCATTAGCAATAAATATTAAAAAGCATTATGTTTCAATAAAGATGCCACATGTTGAATCACAATCAGATCAGAATCACAATGCACCAAGACGAAATCCATTTACAAGGTAACACAGTTATTTGATTTTGATTCTGTGTAAAATTGCAATATTTCATTATTTTCTGTTTTTAACACAAATAAACCTTTGAGTTATATCCTTCCTTTCATTAGGAGACGACTAAACAAGTCTTCTAACTAAGCTATGCTAGTTACCTGCTGGGTGTTTAATTAAACTATCCTGTTTTACCAGTTCCTATTCCATACCAGAAAAACAATTCCTTCAGTAAGACTTCAATTACTGAATACAAGCCTAACCGTTTTAACTAGTTGAGCTAATTAATGTAATTTTCTCACTAGCAGGAGGGAAGAATACTTTCATAGCCACTAGCCACTTTTCAACTATTTTTTCCCTTTACAAGCAGGCTGAATCAGTCCTCTAAGCCAGTGTTTCCCAACCCAGCCCCCCAGAAAGTCCGTATTTTTGCTCCCTGTTACCTCCCAGTAGGAATATTGACCTTCTTATGGGGTAAGTCTAGTGACATAACTAGCAGGTTCAGGTTAAGAGCGGCTTGCGATGTGAGATGTAGGCATGTGATCGTGATGGACGTGCTGTAAACATGCTAGAATGACAAAGCAGGTGTTGCAAGTCAAGGAGACTTGGCAGTACCTGGAGGTTGGTATACTGCATGGATCATATGTTTGTAAGGTAAAATGTAATACAAAGGTGAATATAAATATATCATTTTCAAATATTATTTAGGAGTTATATTTTTACCTTCTGTGGCTCATTCTATCAAAAAATAAGAGCATTTCGCATTGTTCTTTGGCAGTGAATGTTCACAACATGATCCAGAGTTTGTGAGGCAGTTCACTAAAGAACTAAAGTTGTATTTATGCAAGGCCGCAGATAAGCCACAACAGGAGAAGTGTACAAATGGGAAATATGTGCAGTCCTTGGCCTGAATGGAGATGGATTTTAAGGGGAACTCCTCCCACAGTTACGTGCAAGCGTAGCTTCCACACAGTTCATATTCTGCCTTAACACATTTCCTTTATTTACCGTGTGACCCGAAAGAACCGCATGAACATGCCTTACCGTAAATTTAGACTGGACAGTGTTCTATAGGCATGACTGTGAGGAAAATGGTTTCATCGGCTCGGGGATGAGAAACGCATCTCCACCTCTTTTCTGAGAGCTAATGAGCGAAGCACATGGTCTATGCCCTTACACATAGCCATTCAGTGAACGGAAAGAGGTAAAGAATGTTATTAAAACATCACGATAAGGTGCCAGTGTGACTGTCATAAGCTTTTTACCACAGGAAGGGGTCACTGCCACCCCAACGGCTCTTACTTGAGCTGGGGAGGGGCTCCCATCCCTGGGTGATCCTGGCTGGGCTTTTGTGGGGGTTGGGGCTTCTGTTGCACAGGTGGGCGAGTCCCACCTGCACCAGCCACGCTCATCGGGCCCCCCTGCCCCTGAGCTGAGGGCCGGGGCTGCTGGGTGGTGGGACCAGGGCCGGAGCTGGGGCCAGCTCCCGTGGCACGACCCTGCTGCGATGCCGGCCTTTGCTGCTGGGGAGGAAGCGCCCCCCCTTGTGCTGGCTGCCTGGCTGGCTGGCCCTGCCTCTGCTGAGGGGGGCGCTGTTGCTGTGGTGGCTGACCGCTGGTGGGTTTAGGGCTCGAGCCTCCTGGAGGGGGGCGTGGCTGCTGCTGCGGCTGCTGAGGAGTCGGCTGCTGCTGTTGCTGCTGCTGCTGTTGCTGCGACGGCTGCTGTTGCTTCGACAGCTGAGGGGAGCTGCTGCTCTGGCTGCGTTGGGGTGAACCCTGCATGGGAGGGCCCCTCACCTGCTGCTGAGCACCCTGGCCAGGTGGGCGTGGCTGGGCAGGGCCCCCAGGACCGGTTTGCCGCTGTTGCTGGCTAGGGATAGGCTGGGGTGGCTGCTGTGACCCAGGGCTAGTTATATGTGGCTGGACCTGGGGTGGGGGTTGGCTCAGGCCCTGTGGGGAAGGGCGTTGCTGAGAGGGGGGGCCCTGCCGGGGGCCCTGAGAGCTACTAGGAGGCTGCTGGGGGCCACCTAGAGTAATGAAAGAGAGAAAGAGTCAGGGTACACTGCCAGACCATATGAAGGTAAGAAAATACCCCATGCTCTAACCTCCACAATCAGGAGAACCGTATGTTAAAGCAGCAGTAGAGTATTTAGCAGAAGCAAACCTGCTGGCAAAATGTCAGGCCTTTGCTTGCTATGAACAGACTTAACCTGTGAGGATTAATTCCAGGAAATGGCCCAAGTTATGATGCCATTTTCAAAAAAAAAAAATGTTTTCCCTTTGTATTTGTTGGATTACGCAACTGTCATTACTTATTCACAAAATGTGCAATACCTCACCTTGAGGAGGGGGGCGCTGTTGAGCTGGTGGTCCTTGCTGGGCAGCCTGGGCCTGGGGTACCCTCTGCTGTCCCTGAATGGGCTGAGGGGATACCGCTGGCTAAATTAGGAAAGTGGGGACACACTGTTAGTGCCATGGGGAGAACCAGCAAGGCTGGAGGTTTGCTATGGATGAGGATTATTTGTGCCACCTCAAGTAAAGTGTTACCCTGTTATTTATGAGGGAAGATAAGCTTATAATAACTTTTAAAAACTACATCTTGAAGAAATGAAGCACCTAGAATGGAAAAAGGTGAGACATTTGCAAAAATGTGGGAAACAAAATCTATTGTTGGAAAACGGAGATCTTCATTACTTTGTCAGATGGCATGTGGGAGACTGATAAAAAGAAGAATGTGGTTAGAACTCTGACTGCTTTGTCCATGCGTCATATTTGATGCAAGACTAACAATATAGTTGTTATTATTGCTACTAAATGACTGCAGAAAAATGGATGCCAGAATCAAACAGTCACAGGTTAAAATCGACTCTCACTAAAAGTCAATCTAATTGTATCTAAGGTCTTCTAGCTATGAATGTAGGTGAGGATCACCTGTGCTGCCTGGCCAGCAGTGGGACGTATGGGTGAAGGGACAGGGGTACGTGGGATAGCCTGGTTCATCTTGGAGATGACTAAGTCAGCAATCAGGGCACGATCCTCGTCCTGCTGGTCCCCTATTAGAGGCATGGAACAGCCCACCACCTGAGACAGGAAGCACAAGAAAAAGTCCAGACACCATGTGACTGCATAGAGAGCAAGGCCAGAGAGAGATTGTATGTGACCATGTGAAGAGAGTAGAGCAGAAGGAGAAGCACCATGTGACTAAGAAGTGAGAAGGAGAGATGTCACATTATCACATGGAGAGAGAGAGCGGGAGGAGGCACGCAGAACAAAATGGCCACCAACATGGGATTTCAAAAATTTATTTTCAGACAAAATGTTTTGAATTTCCTTTTTTAAGATGTCTCCTGCACTTGTTCTGCTAAGGTGACCACAGGACTAAAGAATTGTTTTAAAAATCATACCTGCTTGTCCTATGCTGGGGCAAAGAGCCTATCCCAAAAGCTACAGCCACAAGGGGAATAAACTTGGACGGGGTGCCAACCCACCACAGGTCACACACACCATTCACACCTATGGGCAGCCCCACGATGGCATGAGGAACATGCAAACTCCACACGTCAAGCCAGGGCAGAGACTCAAAACCTTGTCGCAGAGGAATGAGGCAACAGCGCTAACCACTGCACCAACTAGCGATGGCTTTATAGCCAATTAAGATAAAAACTAATATTTACTGTGAATGTGGCCCCTAAAATACTGCCATAAAACTTCCCCCTAAAGCTATGGCTGAAGCACATCACACAGCATATTTACATGCATGCTAAGAAAACTCAAGTGCTGTGTTAGTCGGACTAAAACCAGATTTTTAAAGTACATGTAAACATGTTAGTCTGACTGAGATCACACTAAATCGAATTTCTCAAACTTGAACTAATACACTAAGACACCAAGATGTGATTGGGAGGTGATTTACTCCATGTACACATCCAATCGGACTCAAACTGCCTAGGGACTCTGAACATACTCCAAAGTTCCACCTCCCCAGCTGGTATGCTGAAGAAGCAAGGAGAATAGCAGTGGACAAGTACAGCACTGTCAAGCTGTCCAATTCACTGCTAAAGGGCATTTTTTTCACTGCACCTGGTATCGTATTTTTGGTACTTCAACAAGGTACCAAAAATAATGTACTTCAAAGTGTTGGTTTTCCACTGATGTAAAAACTGGTACTGCCGCTGAATGACATCAAAACGTAAAGCAGGGTGTTTTGTACTGAAATCGAAAAATTGGTGTACTGTATTATAGGGCAGAATGATGTGTGATATTAATACCAACATTGAATGTTATGCAATTCCTACATTGTTAGTCAGCGAGATTAAGATCAGGCTTTTTCTTACCTTCAATTTGGTATGGATATTATAGTGCAGTTTAAGCATTTTTACTCTGTCGTAGGAAAAAAAACCTAGTACATTTTGCAATTTTAATGATTATTCCTTTTCACGATTATCTAGTACGTTTAAAAATCAGTTTAAAGTTTACCTCCGCTGTTTTTGCATGAGTGCTGCATGTTACTTCTAGTTGTATTACTTCATTTGTCCTCGCATCTATTATCATAAATTTTATTTTGTATGTTTTATGTCTGTAACACAATAGGTCAACCGGAAAAAGCCATGATAAGCTGAAAGGATCCATTTTCGTCACCTATTGCAGTGGAGTCAGACATACGTCTGCACGTATACTGGGACAAGGACAGTAGCTTGCTTAAATGGCATAGTCAAGCTATAACCATAGCATTGTAACAGATGGTGTCCTGCACTGCTAAGTACACCGCAGTGCATGGACTGATGACGAACTTGCTGCAAGACTCCGGGATGTCTGTCAAATGAATTTTCATGGAAAGGTACTTCTCAAGAATGCTCTTCCATTACACCCAAAGGTTATAATAAATTCCAGAACTGAAGCTGGTAAAATGCATTAAGCTCTGATTATTTATTAACTAGAAATTAGTATAATGCCATTTTGTCTGAGCACCAGAAGAAAACTGCAGCATATCTAGCAACACAGTCTATCTCACATCCTATGCTTAAGCACCACACTGTGCCTTGCCTTACTGCAAATTCCAACTCCTACATTCGAAAAATAAAAGTGCCTTGTGTCACGAAAGCACACCAAGGTAGGCATTATTAAAATCAATGTCAGACAAAGCAGGATTCTGGCAGCATTGCAGGATGCTCCTTAGTCAGATAATATCTGCACAAAATGCCCTTGTCGTGCGCGTTGTGCCGAGTAAGAAGTTCTCAAGCTGTGGAACGCTGCAGTAGGAGATGCTGTTTTATAATTCATGTTATAATTGAATGAAAGACCACTTCCACAGAGGCCTGCAGCTCAGCACGTTCCAAACACTTGAAGCAGTTCCAAGCAGCGTGACTTTAACGAGAGAGGACTGCAGGGGACGCAGTTGCCAACCCAGGCAAGCAGAGGAGCGGACCTCCCAGGAACAATTCCCTCCCACTGGGAAGACAATGTCACGCACCCAGCAGGAGACTGGAAATCTGCTCTGACAGCAGCTGCGATGCTCACACTCGCCAAACACAGAAAGATCAAAACTTAGGGGCACCGTTCTTAAGAAGCTGATAGCTTAGTCTGTTATGAAAAATTTAGAGACTGATTTGGAGTGCATCTGAGACCACCATACCTAGAGAGACCTTTAAAGAAAATTCTTAAATGGGTTTTGAAGGATGTCTAAGCAGAAACGTACTGGTCTTAGTGCAAATGTAGAATTTGTCACATTAGACATACAGGCTTCGACTCGTGATCTCCAGCCTCTCACCTCAATGATGTAATCTCTTCCATCTTTACCATGAAGAGCCTCCACTGCACAAATGTCCAGGCCTCCGAAGACCTCAGAGCAGGAATCCACCCACATGCGATACCTGGCAGCCAATCAGAACGGTGAATACAAACAAACCAAATGTCAAGAAATATCAGCAAACCAATCACAGGTGGAAAGAGAAACAAGCTATCCTACAAGTGATATCTGCAAGCCAACCCTAAAATAGATGTGCTGTATCGTGTTCGACCTAAGCCATACCTATCTATTGAACGTATAGAATTCGTACCAAGGCATTCTCGTCTATTGCATATTAACAGTCAGATAAAACCGGAGCTTGTGGAAATTTACATGATGAGTCTGAAGAAACGGCTAACTGTATCTGCCTGTGTGTGCTGTTTTGATGGGGGCAGTCGTTTAGAGCACATGCAGACCATGCTGCAGACTGATGCGTCAACACCTGCTAGGTAGGTGAATCAGGCAGCATTCGCTGCTCCAGATCTCCATCTGAGCTGCCTAAAGCCCTCCCTCACTTGGGGATGGGTGACCAAAGTCTCACCAGGACACATCCAAGGGGCAACGGCCCATTTTATTTGACTGGGAGGAGGGTATAATGATTCCTACACCTTATATAAATCAAATGCCCTACACATTTAACCGAAACACGGCTCTAAAATGAATCCTTCTCAGTGAAGACACTTTAACAAGCTCAGGCTCCCTGGACCGCAAAATGATAACGTGCATCCTGGCAGAACTAACTTCTGGGTGACAAAAGATGTATGAACACTGGAGGGAGTTGGGGGGTTCAGCCTGACACTTAAATCTGACTGGTCTTTGGGGGAATCTACAAGAACGTACTTTACAAGAACATCCACCCTTACATGTAACAGCTTAATTTTCATTTAGTACTATGGACAGAAATGTAAATCTTCCAGTCCGTAACTTAATTATGCAAGAAGCTGTTGTCACATTTTATCAACAAGCAAGAAACAGCAGAGATCAGATCATCCTTATTGAAAGTGATGACTAAGGTGGCATTTGGTGCTATGGTGTCATCAAATATCGAGGGAATTTGGGCTTCGGAACAAACGTGCCGCAGGCAGGGGGGAAAAACCACAGGAAAGATCAGAATAGAGACAAAGCAGCCCAACCACAAGCGGCTCACCTGTCAGACATGGCCACCTGCTCCAGCATGGCCGATCCCGTGTTTGTTTTCCAGTTTCCAGAAATCGACGTCCTCCTGCCAAACAAAGGAAACTGATCATCTACACTTTCTGAAATCGATCAGGCAGCCCAGGTAATTAAGGCTATAGAATTATAACCTGAATTACTGCGTATAAGTGGCCAGTTAAAGACTTAAAGTTAACTCTCGTTTTACAATCTACACACAACTGACACAAAATATGAGTATGGAAGCCTATTTCAACTAAAGTTACAAAATGATAAGCTACAGTTCATTAAACTTCAAGCAAACAACATGATGGTTTCTGGAAACTGACGTCACTCGTGAGCAGCGTGACATGTAGGGATGTGTATATCGTTTAATTTTTAAAGTTAACGCATGCAGGGCTCACACAGGGTACCACATGAGGGCTATTGAGTGGCTGCCGTAATTGAAAATCAGTAACTTTTCCATCACTTGTTACTCTACTGTAACTTGTAGCACTGGGTCATATGAGCTGCAGCGCTAAACTTGGACAAACTGCCAATTTTCGAAAAACTGCTTGGATATGGGTCCTAAAACAGAAGATGTCCAGGAAAACCCGGACATATGGTACTATGTGGAGCAAGGATACACTCAACAGATTTTATACATATAACTGATTATTCATGGCCGCATCTACTTTGTTCTAACATACATATTGTAACTGTGTGCTATTAAACTTGTAATAACAGTGATACAGTAAGAGATCAAAACAATGACCATACAGGAAACCACAGATAACTAGCAGTGACCTACACCTCACTCTTGATAATGTTTCATATAGAATTTGTGAATAAATGGATACTATTAAAATGCTGGAGGACTCCTGAAAATAAAATCCCAAAGGTGACACAAGAATTTGTAAAATTTCTCTAAAGTCTACTAAAACCCATACTGAAAATGATTGCTTCAATCTCGCTGTGCTTTCTAAATCTGTAAGAGTAAAAGAAAAACAAATATACTCCTAGAATATCTGAAGTCCCGAAAAACGTGGAGCTATTTTACTGCATGACGCTTATGGTCACATGGCATTTTGGTTAAGGTCACCTCATGACACTCACATGTAGGCCTTGTAATTGGTTCCGATCTTTTGGATGCGAATGTCGTACTTGGCATCGATGAAGGGCTCAGAGGTGGCATAGGTCTTCGTCAGGGCCACCACACTAGCAATGTCCTGAAAGTCGTACTGATTGTCCACTTTCACCTGGAGGGACGACACCTCAGTTCAGACCACAGGTGGGCGTGGCACTTCTGTTGGCGTTGATGCGCCAATTTGCAGATCCATGTCAGACAGAGAAGTTCTCACCATGTTTTGCCACATGTTAAGGTAACCAATGTGTGACCATTTCAAAGCATTATGTGCATTAAACGCATATGTCACAGTTCTGTGTGTACATTTCTGTGTGTACATTTAGAGACCCTGCACTGTAGATGTCTGTAAATGTAATTCAACTTATTAATAGCATCTTACGGCATACGTGTCTATGGTAGTACTGTCAATAATCTGGTAGCTCTGCTAAGCTAGAATTCAAGAAGCACCACACCTGGACCTATAAAATAAAAAGTAACGAGGCTGTAAGAAAATGAGGCTCTTCTTCATGTAATTCTAAACCATGTAAAGACTTCTTTATGTGTCCAAGTTGGAAGCTGTATATAAGGCATTCTTCACATCTCAACAGAATCAATGTTAATTAGTCAACTGGATGTTTCAGCGACAAGGCGAGTGCTGAAGAGGCCCAGAAGCCGCTGGCATTGATGCTCCAGGCTTCAGCTGGCATGTTACAGAGAGAGCAGCTGTACTACCTTCCCCATTCCAGAGTGAGCGTGGCCCATCTTCACCACCACGGGGAAGCCTGGAGTTGTGATCTACGGTGTGAGAAAGCAACACCACTTCCCGTTAATCCCATCTCTCCCAAAACAAGCCTGGCAGTCAAGTAAGGCATGTCGGGAGACTATGTATGGCAAATCTGCATTACAACACATGGATTCCAAACAATATGTGCATAATCAGTTAGACTTATTCATCTGGCTAATTCCTGACTGTGCTTCCTTCAACAAAGTGAATTATGTCTCAGAAGGAGGACTGGATGCACTTATATAATTCTGGCTTTCATTTTACGAAAATGGCATTCTGGCTGTGAGCCTCTGGCAAACTACGCAGTTTACAAAATACAGAAATTACATTGCATTAACACTTTCGTGATGTCGGCAGCCAGACACTTTTGCAATCCGCTCTTTCAAAATGTCAGCTTCTGTGCAAACAATGAAATTTCGCTCTTGATTTCTCACAAACGCAATAGTATCTGCTGAACCCAGATTCCACATTTTCTGTTGTGCTACCTTACCTGTAATTCCCTAAATCCAGTGTTCCTTATGGCCTGGGGCCTCTTTTCTCTTAAAACACTAGTGCCCCCTTATGTTCCACATAGGTAATGCCCTACAATCCCAATGGGACTGTAGAGAGTTTGATATTGGGTGGAAGGAGGGAGGACGCAACTCAATAATTTAAATACAATGACCTGTTTATTGACGTCATGAATGAATTCAAGTTAAATATTTGTGTGTACACATCCCCTGCATCCCTCCTGGTCCCTACACCCCTGGTTAAGCACGTGTAGACTTGCACATAGCGTAAGGTCCCCTGGTGAGTGTGTAATGAGCCGTGCTAAAGACACCTACATGGCAGGTTTCACTATGAGGCTTTCTGGGTCTTAACCAAAAACAGAAAAAGAAGAACAAAAAGACACTATACAAACTCAACACTAAAATCATAAGTATCTTATCTTCCTAATATGACGAACATATTGCACTATTGCCTTAGGGAAATACAAAAAAATACATTAATGTAAGAAATGGTTGCTAGTGACCTTTAGAAAGCACATCTTAAGCGTGAGAGCTTATAACAGCTTTGGTGTTAGAAATATTAAATTTAAAAAACACACACAGAATACACTGCATGAAATATGCAGCATACTACTCCTGCTTAACCTTCTAAAACCCGATTAGTGTAGCAGTGCCGTTGCCTAGCAACTTGTGTAGATATATTCTGGTATGCGTCGCTTTTCAAAATGCTTCCTCAAAAAGCCGTTCCATCATGGTATGCTGAATTCATCTGCAGGGCTTAGTACTAGTGCCCCCCCCCCCCTTGATTTACAAGACTCAGAAGACAGAAAATCTATATCTCACAAAACTGAACTGCACAGAGGTTTAGGACACGTTAGCCATAAATAATAATAATAGCAATAAATGCATACATTTTAAGTATCTCACTTAACGTGGTTCAGCTCTTCACGGTACAAATCACCAATAAACATACAAGGGCTGCACCAAATGTCCTGCATCTGCATGGTCATGACTGTAAAAGAGCTTTGGCCTGGATTTGCAGCTTTGGCCGAAAAGAGTAAAGGATTTATCAATTTATTTGATGAAGCATTACATCATTCCTTGAAAAAAAAACATAGTGTTGAGGTCTTCATTATGAACAAGCTTTCACAAAATGTTTCAAGCATGCAGTGGCTGTCCAATGGGCTACACCTGATTTGCATGCCCTCATGAGGTCCCTTGTGTGATCCTTACGAAGAGTGTCAGGGTTGTACATAGCAACCACTAACAGAGTCATGCTATATCCACCTGGAAACTTCCATTGCTTAGTAGTTCAGGCCACAAACTCACAGGGATCGGCTGTTGGTAAGCAACACAGCGGATATTTTCCACATGATTTTTAATATGACATGATTCAGCCCATAATAATAAATATTTTATTGGTATCTGGTTAGCAGCAAAAATCAACATTATTACAATGACCAGCTACACTGTCAGCTGCATCCTAGCTTCAAACCACACAAGGCACTGGGACTATCCTGACGTGCACAACATTAAAAACACGTCTGTCTGACACACTTGTCATGTATGTAGAATTGTCTTGTATGAAGTAAGCATGTATATGCCATGTTCACGAAAAGTCTTGGAATGTTTGCTTAATTCAATAAAAATATTCCACATTTATTGGTTTCATAACAAAATCATTACTTTATTGTTTTGTGTATAAAAATATATATATCACATTATAAACAGTCAGTAGTCTTAAGTAAAACATTCATTTCAAGTAGTAATAAACTGAAACTCAAACTATAATTCTTAAAGTGCTGTTCTGAATTAAATACGTTCATTGATAAACAGTCAACTGGGTGCTTAATATTTCTTTGGGAGATGATTACTACAATTGCAATTAATAGCAAAATGGCAAGAACAGAACTAAATGAATCAGTCAAAAAGTGATGACACTTAATAAAACGTGATGGTATGTTGATCATTGCATTTGAATGGACTTTTGTTATAAAACCAATAAATTTGCAACATCGCTACAAAATGAGTCCCAAGACTTTCCATGGGCACTGTGTGTGTTTGTATATACACTATATGGACGAAAGTATTGGGACATACCTCATAATCATTGAATTCAGGTGTTTCATTCAGACCCATTGCCACAGGTGTATAAAATCAAGCACCTAACCATGCAGTCAGGTTTACAAATATTTGTGAAAGAATGGGTCGTTCTGAAGAGCTCAGTGAATTCAGGCATGGTACTACCATAGGATGCCACCTTTGCAATAAGTCAGTTTGACAAATTTCTTCCCCACTAGATATTCCACGGTCAACTGTAAGTCATATGCAAAGTGGAAGCCTTTAGGAAGAACAGGAACTCAGTGGCAGACCATGTAATGAAACAGAGCGCAGTTGACGAATGCTGAAGTGCATGGTGCGTGAAAGTCCCTAGTTGACTTAAGACTCCCTCTGTTGACTTAATAAATGCAGAGTTCCAAACTTCCTCTGGCATTAACCCCAGCACAAAAACTGTGCGCCGGGAGCTTCAAGAAATGGGCTTTCATCGCTGAGCAGCTGCATGCCTCACACTACCAAGAGCAATGGCAAGCGTCAGATGGAGTGGTGTAAAGCCACTGAACTCTGGAGGAGTGGAACCGTTTTCTGTGGAGTGACGAATCACACTTCTCTGTCTGGCAGTCTGATGGATGAATCTGGGTTTGACGGATGCCAGGAGAACCTTACCTACCTGACTGCACTGTGGTAACTGTAAAGTTTGGTAATGGAATGATAATGGTATAGGGTTGAGGTCACTTAATTCCAGTGAAGGGAACTTTTAATGCTTCAGCATTGAGACATTTTGGACAATGCTTCCAGCTTTGTGGGAACAGTTTGGGGAAGGCCCTGTTCTGTTCCAGCATGACTGTGCCCCAGTGCACAAACCAAGGTCTATAAAGACATGGTTGGGTGAGTTTGGTGTGGAAGAACTGGCCTGCACAGAGCCCTGACCTCAATGTCACCAAATACCTTTACGATGACCTAGAATGCAGATCGTGAGCCAGGCCTTCATGCCCAACATCAGTGCCACAATGCTCTTCTGAATGGATTGCCAAAATTCCTAAAGACACACTCTATGCGAAAGCCTTCCCAGAAGAGTGGTAGCTGTAATAACTGCAATCAACATCATGTTGATACCTATGGAATGGGATGTCATAACAGTAGGTGTAATGGCCAGGTGTCCTGACACTTTTGTCCATATAGTGTGTGGATATAGTATACAGTATAACATCTACTACCTACACCAGTTATAGGAACACAATAACAATGGTGGTTGAGTCCCCACAATCACCTCAGTGGACCTCTCACCATGCTCTTGAAGCTGCTTTCCTGGAGGTGGTGTGTATTCATAGAACTGAGCTCTGTTCTGCCAGACAATGCCAGAGTGCTAATGCATGACTCAGCCAGTGTTGATGCTCCATGCTTCATAATGAGAAGCCCAGGCTCCATCTGGCCCAACTAACTGTTCAATTTACTCATTACAGTCTCATATAGCAGCCCTGGACTGATGACAGTAATTACGCAAACCCATTTTTTCTTCATTGGCCTAGAAAAGTTTACCAACAAAGTCTATTTCCCTTCATTCCAACCGCTTCCCAGTCTCCTATCATTTCAGATACTGTTTATGTATTACATCTGCTTTAGCAAGAGACATGTTCAGAGCTAAACATATTTGAATTTTGCTTATCTAGTAACCTTGATATCGGGGAACATCTGACTCTCCAGAGCATAGCAACTGCTTCCTCTCCTGGGAAATCCCACCAAGTTCCAGTCCATAACGTCTATTTTTCTAAAATATAATCCTGAGTGGACCTGTGTGCTTGAAGCGTGACATGCAACATAGACATGGCTCAGGCTCAGGCACAGTGCAAGACTGCATTTCTCACAGTTTGATCCCCCCATCCTTGGAGGGTGGGTGCAGATGGTGCCTCTGTAGGGGTAGGAGCACACTCACCATCTCCCTGTGGTTGGGGTAGTAGATCTGTTCAATCAGCGGGAATTCCTCAGGCCCCAGCTGCTTATACAATCTGGACATTTGAGCAAACTGCAAGAGACAAGCAGTAGCATGTTAGCCTGCAAGTCTGCAACTGTCATCACACTTGTGAACAGGAATAGCATGTTAGCCTGAAAGTTATTAGTCTCAAACGTAAGCATAGCATGTTAGCATACAACAGTTATTAACCTCATACAGAGAGTTATCATGGCAGCCTACAGAGCCATCAGCCTCATTCACAAAGCTAGAATGTTAGCCTGCAATGTGTTATTACCCTCAAACACAAACATGCCATGTTAGCCTGCAGCTGCTAATAACCTCATACAGAGTTAACAGTCTCATATTCAGGAATAGCCTGCAGCAGTTATAAATTGCACACACAAAGACAGCACGTTAGCCTCAGACAGCTAAAAATCTCAAACATGCATATAGCATGTTAGACTGTAACGATAATTACCCACATACAGAAAGATATCATGTGAGCATGCAGAGCGATTAACCTCATATGCAAAAATAACATGTTAGCATGCAACAGTTGTTGCCCTCAGACACAAGCATCACATGTGACACTGTAACATTACAATTCCTACAGAGATAATTATATTACCCTTAGACTTTAGAAAGTTAATAAAACTGGGGTTTTGAAAATTCTTCCTGAAATTCCACAACTGCAAATGTTCTTTCATATTCTATAGATGTCATGTTCTTCACAAGGCAGAAATCCATATAACAAGTTTAAGAACTGTGAGGGACAATAAAAGCTAATACACTGTGCATTTCATTTGCTTTTTTGATGTTCTTCCAGAAGCATATGAATAGATGCAAATTAGCACAAAAAACACACCCACACAAAAATGGGCAGATATCGACAAGATCACGACTCCGGTGCATTAAAGCTGAACCACTCCTCTCTTTTCAGTGGGCTGCTTGATGCAAAAGTATCACACTGGTTCTTCAATCTGAGAGCATTCAGATTAAACTAGAAAAGTAGCAAGTATGCATAATTGAAGTGCTCACCACCCATGGCTTGTCACAGAAGTTGTAGACGGAGTGTAGGGAGTTGATGCTCGGCAGGCCAGCATACTGCAGGCCAATGACGATGTTCCGGAAATCTCCATTCTTTGCCATGCTGAAGGCATGCTGCCTGACCAGCACAAAGTCTGGCCGAAAGCACCTGGAGGCAAGATACACGTTAATGAAAGTAACCCATGATGTAAAGCAGAGTTAACACTCATTCGGTTTCTTCCAGGTCACGATGCTCTGACTGAATTTGAAGTGATGTCTGCGTTGTTCCATGCCATTGAATAATTTTCTATTGCTTATTACAGACAAGGCTCAGGGCGGGAGACTAAACACGGTCATTTGTCCAGGGAATGGGAGGAGGGAACAGGGACTTTATGGTTACGAGGCATGAAAGCAAACAGCAGCCATTACTGTGTCCGTACAAAGGCAAACAGAGAGGAAAACTCTGCAGGAAGGGCTACAACATGGTTGGACTGGGAACCAGGGTCCTGGTGCCCCTTCCGGGCTGCTTAATTTTTTATGGTCAGTCCCACCTTGAGATATTCATGCTCCCCCAATTTACTCTTTCATGACTGGTACCATGATTTTACAGAGTTACTATAATAGACAATCACTATAAAAACTATGGATGGCATGTTGGCCTCATACTTGTACGGTTCTGGGATTGAATCCCACCACCTACCATAACCGACATATTGTACATGCTGCTACAATCAATACCATCTATAAAATCTCCTATATTGTCTACTTGAATGCCTCCTGTGTTGGACTGACATCGCATGCAGAGAGAACCCCAACCCAAGTAGACTCCAGGTTACAAGGTGGATGTATGGATATATCAACTATGGATGTTTGGATACATCATCCGACTCATTCCCACACCACTAATCAAAATATCCTACAGAATCCCCACAGACTGATGCTGATACTTTACAGCTACACACAGCAACCACCCACTGCCTCTTCACCTTCTCTTTCAAATAATTTGATGTTTTGTATGGGGGGTATCAACTCAATGCTGTGCACAGTCTCTCTGGGAACTCCGAGCTAACTGAAGTGCTGCTGTTCACATAAGCATCCCCACTCCACGTAAAGCACAATCCCTGGACAATTCTGCTTTTTGAAACAATTGTGGCGAATATTTCAAATTACAATTGCTAGTATCATGTATTTTTAAAATACAGTCAAATTAAATCTGTTTAAACCTATATACGCACCAAAGTCTTTTGATGCAAACACCCACATTTTGTTGTGTTGCCGAAAGACAATTAAGACTTTTCCATTCCAGACTGGTTGCTAGACAACAGCCACAGCTGTAGTAACGTTGCCCAACAACAGACCCTTAGCAACGCTTGTCAGCAATAGCCAGCTGTGCTATGCTCCACTACAGTACCAACGTTACACAGAAATCATTTTATCTGATTATCTTATTCAATTTAATTATAAAATGATGCATTAACAACAGTGTGACAGGTTCATGCTATGTGCTAAATTATATAGAACATTAATAAAGCCCTTTGAGGGCCCATCCATCCAGCAGTCTTACGGAGAATCAAGTGAGCAGGTTTATGTGTATTAATCAGTTCCACCTAACCCTTACATTTTGGCATGTTCTGTTGTAATTTTTCCCGCTCATTTGCACACATTATCTTTTCAGACCCAAAATAACAGTGCTTTGTTGAGTTATGTCCCATCCGCGACCGTCCCTTTATATCCCTTGAATAGGAAGCCTTTGCAACAATTTTTTTTTCTGTCTTTCAGTCCCTATGTCACATGCTCCTGTTTCCGGTCTCTGACATTCATTTATAAGAAATTCGACTTACATTTAAAGTCAACAATTACAGCAACACCAGGACAGTAGAAGATGTACAGCATTTTTGATTAACCTTGTTTGCATTTGTTTTCCTGTCATGTTTGATGTAAGACTATTTGCTTATAACGCAGTGATTAAATCTCCTTCCATGGAAACACAGAAAAACGATTCTAGGGAGCATACACTTACTTTGTCACCTTGTTACCGTTGCGGACTGCTTCAATGTCCACACTATAGCTACCAGTAGCGTGGGCCACCAGGTTGACCTCAGAAAACTCAGCCTGTTGGGAGAGGGGGGGGTGGGCACCAATAGAAAAGAAAACTGTGAAAAACACTGGCGATGAAGGCGAGTCGACTAAGCAAACACAAAGCCACGATGAATTATCAGACAAATCGTAATGAGAGTCTTTGCATGCAACAGGCATCTGACTGGACCATTAGCGGGGAAATCTCACTGAATTCATGCAGCTTATTACTGTGCCTTCCCCTTAGTACAATAACCTGGAATCATCACACAATATGAGTACATATCATATCTATTTCTTAAGACTGACAACAGGATCCTCAGACACATTCATAAAATTCCACAATATCCAAAGTGAAAGCCATGGCAGAAAATAAATACTGAGAATGGTCATTGCATGTCTGGCTCTCACTTAACAATCAATTGTTCTAAGAGTCAAACCTTGTAACCTGCCCCCTATCCTCAATCCCCATAGTCACACATCCCCTGCCCCTGTTCGCTGCTCATCATATGATCTTAAGTTTCATGCTTTACAAGTGATACAGAAATGATTATTCAGTTGCATATCCTACCTGTTCAACTTTGATGTCAAATTCACCATGGATTTTCTTGCCTTTAAAGAACTTAGCCCTGATGGTGAAACAGAGAAACAGAAAGAGTCTTGAGCATGTATCCAGCAAAATGGCATAATGCAATCATCATATATGTGTGTGTGTGTGTGTGTGTGTATATATATGACTGTCACACCCATATTCTAGGTAGAGATAGTATCACTATTTTGTCTTGATTAGACTCACCTGAACAGATGGCAAGGACATAAAAACACTTGGAGTCCCCCGACACGTACACTAACATCTTTGGTAGCATGAACCCAAAGCAGTTGTCATTTTCCCATTCAGCGCTCACATTGTTTAAATAGCAAACGTACTTGCGCCCATCTGATTGCCCGTGGGCAACGATCATAAAACGAGGTGCAGTCAGGTGCGCTTTTGAACAACAAAAACCTGATCTAAAGTCAATAGCGCAGTGTTTGTTATTTTAAGAGTGCTTTACCAAGATAGTGACATGCACCAATATAAGTGTGTGCATAGTGCATGTACACTGCTTGTTACACATTTAGGAACGTGCAGCATCTCACAAACATGCAAAAGATTAAAAATAAAAAGATCGCAATGTGAAAGATAACATGTACATCAAAATATTTTAAGAAATCTGTGTCATAATGGTTCATCTCCGGATCTTCAGCCAGCGAAGCTACATGCCATTATGGTTTATTTGTCATACAGCTTTATTGCTGGTGTTTAATGTAAAATAATGTTTTATAAAAACATTTTGTTCCACTCCCACACGCATCTTATAAGTCTCATCCCATGCCCACCTGCAAAGGAAATATGGATTGTGTTTGCAATCACAGGTCATCGGTCCGCACAAACAAAATCCACACATTTTTGTTTTGTTTCCGTTTTTAGTGCAATTGTCACTTTTGATTTGCTCACACCTGTAGTGAATGTCAGTGTAGTTTGGCACAAGACTGAACACGTGGCCCTGAAATGCCAGCCTTGTGCCCAGCGTGTGACCTGGGATCTTCTATAAATGGACTTGACATGGTGGAATTGGTACATTATTGTTTTGTGACTCAGTTTGTTAAAACCCTATTTTTGATCTTGTTTTCTCTAATAACCAGGATAGAATTGGAAAATTAGAGGTTTTAGAACCACTTGACAGTAGTGATGATAACATGGTTAAATTTGAGGTTAATTTTATTGTCCAAAGAGCTGTCCAAAACAAAAATATTCAGTGTTAGGAAGGCTAACCATAATGGTATGAGACTGAAACTAGAATCTGTAAACTGGATGGAGGTAAATAGGAAAACTGTTGAAGAGGCATGGGAATTTTTCAAAACCACATTATTGCAAGTGCAAGAGGACTTCATTCCTGTTTCCAGCTAAACTAAATCTAAAGTGGTTTACTATGGAAATTAAGAATGAAGTCAGGAAAAAGGGCTCTGTTCTACAAATGAAAAAAAACTAATGATTCCAGAATAAAGCAGGAGTATCTAAGTCTAAAGGTTGAGTTAAAAAATAACATTAGTCTCGCTAAGATGAATGTAGAAATGAAGATTGCATTGGAGGCTAAGGATGATATTAAAAGTTTCTTCCAATAGTTTAACTCCAAAAGAGCTCTAACTGCTGAAATCACTAATCTGCAGGATAGTAAGGGTCTTATAATTGAAAATTAAATTGATATAGTAAATGAGTTTAATGACCATTTCACATGGGTATTCACTGTAGAGGACAAGAGCAATTACCAACTCTTATTACTAATCCTGTGTCGTCTATGACCAGTATATGTATAACTGAGGCTGATGTGCTACAAAGCCTGGCTAAGCTCAAAATAAATTAATCACAGGGTCCTTATGGTATCTTACCTTTAGTTTTAAAAGAGATGAGGGATATTATTAGCCAACCTTTAACATTACTATTTCAGAAATCCTTATCTGCTGGTGTGGTACCTTCTGATTTGAAGCATGCTAATATAACGGCCATATTCAAGAAAGGGAGAAGTAATCCAGCAAATTATGGGTCATTTTAACTGGAAAAGTAATGAAAGCTATAATCCAAGTGAAAATGGTAGATTACCTGGATTCAAATAACATTCTGAGGGATAGTTAACATGGATTTAGGAGAGGTAGATTATGTTTAACTTATCTACTAGTTCTTTGAGGAAGCTGCAAGAGAAATTGATCATAAAAAGACCTATGATGTGATCTACTTAGAATTCCTTTGATGTTGTCCCCCACAAACAGGTCATGCTTAAGATCAAAGCAGCAGGCACAATGTCACAGTGGGCCTGCGCTCATAGTGGGGTACCGCAGGGTTAAATTTTAGGACCACTATTGTTCCCAATTTACATTAATGATATTGACACCAATACATACAGTAAACTGATTAAATTTACAGACAACACCAAGGTGGGTGGTGTAGCAGGTACCAAACTAGCAGCACAGAAGCTACAATGGGATCTTGATTTAATTAGCAACTGGGCTGATACCTGTCAGATTTAACATAGATAAATGTAAGGTAATCCATGCAGGGAGCAGAAATATAAAGTAAGATATTTTAAGGGTTCCACTGAAATAAAGGAAGTTGAATTATGAGAAAGACCTCGATGTGTATGTTGATGCTTCCATGTCCCACTCTCACCAGTGTGGGGAAGCAATTAAAAAGGCCAATAGGATGTTGGGTTACATCTCTAGGTGTGTGGAGTTAATTAATTCCTTGATAATACCCCACTTAGAATATTGTGTGCAAGTTTGTACCATACCTTAAAAAGGACATTGCTGCCTTGGAAAGGGTTTAACGTGGAGCTACAAGAATGATTCCTGGTCTTAGAGGAATGTCTTATGAGGAGAGGTTAGCTGAACTGAATCTGTTTAACCTCGAGCAAAGGAGACTAAGGGGGGACATGATCCAGGTATATAAGATTCTAACAGGTCTGGATGCTATTCAGCCAAAGAGTTACTTCAAATGCCAATGTCCTTCTGAAAGTTTTTCTTTTATTAGGTGAGAAATGCAACATTCTCTTCAGTCAAGAACATAATGATTTGCTTAATTTACAAAAAAAAAAACATATTTGAGAAATGCTTAACTTTTTCCCACTCCTGCAAACTTATGTGGCACTCAATGAAACTCCTATATTGTCTCTTCTGCAATCAAAGCGGTACCATATCTGAGAGAGGTTCTTCATTTATCTGCAGGGTTTGGAGGGTATTTTGTGATTGTCTGGGAACAATTGTCAGTTATTAGGTTACAACAGCCAAAATAATGGAGAGATTGACTGATTCAGGATTTCTGCTGCTTTCTAAAGCCCCAACTTGGAGACTAGACGGACGTCCTCCCTTAGGTAAAGTATGAGAAAAAACTTGCTGGTAAGTTTGGCAACGGGACTTTCAGTGTTGCCTAGGGTACCCTGCTTTTGCTTAACTAGCAACAGCTCAAGCAGACTAGTTAGATCTAGTGGAAAATTCACTGCTGGTTCTGTTAATATAATTATGTAGAGAAAATGAAAGCCAACCATTTGTGAAAAGCAGCACCTATTAATTAACTGGGGTAGTGGGTCAGTATTTCAGTTTAATCCGCTACATCACAACAATGTGCTGAATAAAACAAGTCACCTACTGTCTGTGGCTGCTATCACACTTTTTTATTAACTCTAGAAATATTCTTGACCATGATCTGAAGTATGGAGTTCCACAGGGCTAATCCCCAAAAAGCTATGGAACAAGCTCGAACGTTCTAGTTACAATGACATTTTCCTGGTTTGGCATCCAGTGTTGCCTCTGGTAGGAGTACTCTCATGTTAATCCTCAATAGGTGATGCAGGAGACAGCTGCAGGAGTTGTGTTCCTATGAGACAACTTGACAAAAACCTCTGCAGGGCTGGGAACTGGAGGAACAGGCTCAGGAACAGAAGAAAGGGTGAGGTATATGGATCCCAGCCTGAGAAACTCCACGGGATCGTCAGTTTGGATCAGTCATTCTGTCACGGCAGGGTATAGTGAACGTGAGAAAAGAGGAATATTCCATGGGGCGGCTCCAACTAAAAGGGGTTTAACAGCAAAAAGGAACACAAAGGGGGAAACCACAAAATAAAGGAACCACAGGGGGTCTAAAACAGAACAGGAAAAATTAAGAAACTAACTAAAAGAAGACACAAAGAAACACAACAGGGAGCAGGTCTAGGAAACAGCTACTAACACACAGCAACAACTACAGTGACCAAGGAAATGAACAAAGGCAAGCATTTAAATACACAGATAACAAAGACTAACAAGGGGCAGGGGTAGGATAGAAAGAACTAAAAGCAACGAAATCAATTAACAGATACAGCGGGTTTAAACATCAAGGGAAAATAAAATAAGGAAAACTAACATAATACAACCAGGCAGCAAAACAAGAGAACACAGAATAACAGATGTTAAAAAAAAAAAAAAAAAAAAAAAAAACAACTACAGTGGGGCAAAAAATTATTTGGTCAGCCACCGATTGTGCAAGTTCTCCCACTGAAAATGATGGCAGAGGTCAGTAATTTTCATCATAGGTACACTTCAACTGTGAGAGACAGAATGTGAAAAAAAAATCCATGAATTCACATGGTAGGATTTTTAAAGAATTTATTTGTAAATTAGGGTGGAAAATAAGTATTTGGTCAATAACAAAAATTCAACTCAATACTTTGTAACATAACCTTTGTTGGCAATAACAGAGGTCAAACGATTACTATAGGTCTTTACCAGGTTTGCACACACAGTAGCTGGTATTTTGGCCCATTCCTCCATGCAGATCTTCTCGAGAGCAGTGATGTTTTGGGGCTGTCGCCGAGCAACACGGACTTTCAACTCCCTCCACAGATTTTCTATGGGGTTGAGGTCTGGAGACTGGCTAGGCCACTCCAGGACTTTCAAATGCTTCTTACGGAGCCACTCCTTTGTTGCCCGGGCAGTGTGTTTGGGATCATTGTCATGTTGGAAGACCCAGCCACGTTTCATCTTCAAAGCTCTCACTGATGGAAGGAGGTTTTGGCTCAAGATCTCACGATACATGG